>NW_006922066.1:775141-780147 GCF_000298275.1 Orycteropus afer afer
ATATATATTATATATATACGCATTGTATGATCAACATGTAATATAGCTTTTTTACTTCTTGTAAAGCAGTTATTTTGAATAATCCTAAATATTTATCATAATAGAATCAAGTTGCACAATCAAATAGTGTTTTGTTACTATATTTTCATTTTAGATTTAAACAAAACCCATTGTCTGATTCATCCATCCATAAATTGAGACTTTGCTTTTGCTAATGGTTTAAAAGGCAAATACATTAGCTAGATGAAGAAAAATGTGTGTTATGGAACAAAGGTGGCTGGTTTTTAAGATAGAGAATCTTTGCAAGAGTGGAAAAGTAAAAAAATAGACCTATTAAATTAAATAATCCTATCCACCACCTAAAAGGAGCTCTGGTGGTGGCTTAGTGGATAAGGCAGTTGGCTGCTAACCAGACGGTCAGCAGTTCAAACCCACCAGCTGTTCCATGCAAGAAAGGGGCAATCTGTTTCCATAAAGATTTACAGCCTTGGAAACCTGATGGGGTTCACTATGAGTTGGAATCGACTTGATGGCAGTGAGTTTTTTTTCCTTTCAATCCAGCACCTGCCTATCATTTTGTCACACTGTGATGACTTATGTGCTGCTATGATGCTGGAAGATAGGCCACCAGGGTTTACCAGCAGGTCACCCATGATGGACAAGTTTCAATGGCATTTCCATACTAAGAATAAGAAGAAAGATCTAGTAATCTACTTCCCAAAGGTAACCAATGTAAATTGTCTGGATCACAACAGAACGTAGCCTGCTATAGTGCTGGAAGATGAGCTCCCTGGAAGGCATTATGCCATGGCTCCAACAATGTAATCAAACATGCAAACCATCATGAAGATACCATGGGACCATGCACTGTTGGGTTAAGTTATACATACAGTCACCAGGACGTTATGTTATACATACTGACTCAACAGCTGTTAACAATAGCAGATAATTCTATATGACTAATGGTAGTATGTGTATGTCAAGAATGCTCAAACATGTACAAATATTCATATGATAAAAAAGGGGGGTCGATTTTCTTTCTCTTTTATCCCTTTAAACTCTCCATGTAGATAATCTGACCCATTCCAAAAGGAAATGTACATGTATATCAAGAATATATAGAGCATTTTAAAAAATTGCTGTTGGTTCACTATAAAGTTAGCATCAACATTTTAAAACATGGTTCATGCAGAAACCATTTTCTGGGAACAATGCAATAAATCAGAAGGAGAGGATATAGTAAGAAAAACTACATGTTTGAAAATTTAAAATCTTGTATCTATGCAACTCAGAAATTAAAGAGAAAATCACAATGGAAACTGGAAAACATTTGGAGCTAAATGAAAACAGGTACTACTTATCAGTATCAGGTTCAAAAATTCATGAACTAAACATCTAACTTAAGAAATTAGAAAATAGTTGAGAATATCCAAAAAATGGTAAAAGAAGGACATACTGAAGACCATAAATATATATACTTGTTATATATATATATATATAAGATATAGATACAACAAACATAATTCAGTGGATCCACAAAAGTCATAATGTTCTTAGAAAGAAAATGTTCTAATAAAAGCACACAAACCTCTGGCAGGATTAATAATTAAAAAGGAGAAGACACAAATAAACTGGCAATAGAGATGTAACTATACGTACTGCAGAGACTGAATCGATAATGAAATAACAACATGAACAAATTTATGTCAATATGCTCAGAAAATTTGGATGGATTGGAACAATTCCTAGATCTCTGCAGTAGGTTCATCATCAGTCCTCCAGACTTGACTCTTACCTCCTCTCAGTCCATTATCCACATAGCAAAGTGATCACTTTACAAAGTAAATCTAATGATCCTACCCTTCTGCCTAAATATAAACCTTACATGACTTCCCGCTAGTCTAAGGATAAAATAGAAAAACTTCAACATTTCCTGCAAGGCCCAACATTTTGCGCCCACCTCCGTCTCCATCTTCATCGGCCCCCACCCTGCTCTTGCTAACTGCTCTCCTATCATACTGTTCTTTCATTCTATTTCTAAAATGTTTTCCTTTCCCAGATTTCCTTTTCCCCTCAGGGTCTCTACCCATGGTGTTCTGTCTATGGATGGAGCTTTTTCCCCCCACATGCTCTTGGATAATTCTTAACTAACTCTCAGATCTCACCCTGATGTACTTCTTCAGTGAGAGGTTTCCAGACTCCAGAGTGCAGACTAGGTCATCCTAACACAGCCTTTTCCACTGTGCTCTACTTGTCTACTATAAATCCATTCCCATTTAGGTATGATTATATATTTTAATATTTTTATTGCTGTAAAATAATATATAACACATTTGCCAACTCAGGGTTCTTCATATGTACAATTTAGTTATATAGGTGTGATTGTATTTTATTCACTAAACAACAACAACAAAAAAAAACCACAAACTCAGTGCCATCAAGTCGATTTGACTCATAGTAACCCCTCCTTGGGTTTCTGAGGAAGTATCTCTACGGAAGTAGATTGCCCAATCTTCCTTCTGAGGAGTAGCTGGCTGGTAGGTTTGAACTTCCAGCCTTCAGGTTAGCAGTTAAATGTCTTAGGCACTATGCCACTAGAGTTTTATTCACTTGATTGTATACTTCATAAGAGCAGGAATCAAGTCTGTTTAATTCACTGCTTTAATATCCAGTGTAAGCATGGTAGCTTCAGCCACCTGCACAGAAAGAGGGTAACTCAAACTCAAACTCACAGCCGTCGAGTTGAGTCTGACTCATAGTGACCCCTTTTTTGGTTTCCGAGGTGGTATCATTACAGAAGTGGGTTGACCAGTCTTCTTTCCAAGGAGTGGCTGGTGAGTTTGAACCACCAGCCTTCTGGTTAGCAGCCAAATGCCTTAGGCACTACACTACCAGAGTTCCCAATAGAGGGTAAGGAAACAACAAATTAAAAAATTGCAATAAGGAAAATTTGTATATGGCTGTTTATTCCAGATATGTTCAAATTTCTAGGCATCTGTGTGTTCTCGTGGCGATACTGTTGTTATTAGTTGCCATTAAGTTGTCCACAGCTCATGGCAGCATCATGAACAATGGAACTACACACTACCTGATTGTTGCAGATGGGTCAGCTGTGATCCATAGGGTTTTCATGAACTGACTTTTCTTAAGGAGGATTTTCAGGCATTTCTCCCTAGTCTGTCTTAATCTGGAAGCTCTGCTAAAATCTATTCAACATCATAGCAACACAGCATCTTCCACTGACAGATGAACAGTGGCTGTCCATGAGGTGCATTGGCTGGAAATCCATCCTGGGTCTCCTTCATGGAAGCCGTGCATTCTGTCATTGAGCCTTCAGCTGAGATTGGTAAAGTGGTCACTTGAAATCTCAAAGCTTTGGTAACCATAATATACATCCATTTCTGAAACAATTCATTGCATGATAGTTGATTTCTGTCTGACAGGCTGCAGGTTGTGCATACTACTTTGAAGTTTTTCCCATCAACTTTATGTTCACTAGTGCCATAGCATTTTTTGCGAGAGTGAATGTGAAGATAATACTGTTGTATGTTACTGAGAATAACTATAAGCCCATGCATCATTTCTAAGATAAAAGATTGGTAATAATAACAGAATCATCCGTCTGATTCCAAGATATTCATGTTCAGTTTTTGAAACAAATAAACAAACAAGCAAATGCTCCCATAAGCATAGATCACCGATAAAGCCTCATTCTCTTTAGCAACACTTTGTTCTGTATACATGCACTACACCACATACAGTTAAGCAAATCTTACTCCAAGAATGTAAATTTTAATCAGCACTAAGTTATCTGTGTGACTTCGAGCAAAACACATAATGTCCATGCCTTTGTTTCTTTACCGACAAAATAATATTCTTGCCAGAATATTTATGAAGAAAACTCTGGAAGATGATCTTATCAGTAAAATGGAGAGACCAGAGTTTAGTAGGATTATTAAATACCACATGTTAAATGTTTATGCACTCACTTAAAATTAATTTATAGAAGACTTTGACTAGAGCTTAAGATAAATTTTTCATCTGTAAAAAGGGGCTCTTTAAAACCTGGCCTGTACACTTACATCACAGAAACTGTGAAGTATTATACAAACATGTGACTTTATTTTTATTACTACCAGTACTGACTCTGCCATGCATACTTTATAGTGTAAAAAAAAAAAAAAATCCTGAAAGGGATAGCTGAAGAGTAAATGTGAGAGCAGGTGAGGTCACTGGTGGCCCAGATCTGAAGAGTGAGACAGAGAAAGGAGAAGAAAGGTGAACCGATTCAGTCCTTGGGTTGGTTTGATCTACTGTGACAGCTGGATGTCCATGGTAGGTGGCACCTTCTTCTATTATGCTTATTACTGTCACTGGCAGCTAATGTCATCAGTAGTGGCAATGGTTAGTTGATCTTATTACTGTTACTTGCTGTCAGTTAGCCCCTGACTAACGGTGACTCCGTGTACACTGGAACTAAAAGCAGCGCGGTCCTGTGTCATTCCATGATTTGTTGTGGATTTGAATGTTGTAATCAGAGGGGTGTCATTGGCTTATGTTTGAAAGTATATTGCTAGGTTTTCCTTTCTAGTCTATCTTTATCAAGGATCTTCAAAGAAACCTGTCAGCATCATGTTGTTATGTAGCATCAAGTAGGCCCTGACTCATAGCAACCCTTCCTTTGGTTTCTGAGGAGGTATCACTAGGGAAGTAGATTGCCCAACCTTCCTTCTGAGGAGTGGCTGGTGGGTTTGAACCACCAGCCATCTGGTTAGCAGTCAAGTGCCTTAGGCACTATGCTACCAACACACAAACCTCCACTGATAGAAGAGTGATGACTGTGCTTAAGATTCACTGGCCAGAAATTGAATCCACATGGCTTGCATGGAAGACAGAAATTCTACCACTGAACCACCACCACTGCCATTAGATAACATATAATGAGCTCTGGTAGCATAGTGCCTAAGGCACTTGACTGCTCACCAGAAGGCTGGCGGTTCAAACCC
>NW_006922066.1:783893-785236 GCF_000298275.1 Orycteropus afer afer
AGTTATTCCTTTTGATTGTATCCCACATGAACCTTAGACTTTCTTCATTTTGTTTTGATTTTTTTTTTTTTTCTGATTGAGCCCTTTCCAATGAAGTATTCAGGTATTTGTCTTCAATCTAATTAATTGTCTTCCATCGCATCAATTCTACTCCTTTGCCCCTTCAATGTGTTATCTATTTCTGACAATTTAGCATGAATCCTCTAGATTTCTATCTGTACATTTAGAATCATTTCTAATTTTTCATTTATTTTGTCATTTTGTTCTTGCATTTTTTTCCAAAATTCTTCTAAGGTTTTTTTCTGTGTTTTCTTTGGTCTGTCTCTCAATCATTTGAAGATACCCAAAAATAATTCCTTTGAATTCCTTATCAGAGAGTTCCAGTGCTGCTTCTTCCTCAGGGATGTGTTCTGGGTCTTTATCCTGCTCCCTTTTTTCTACCACTTTATCCTGCTTCTTTGTGTGGACTGTGATATGGTCTGTTGTCTCTGAGGCATCATGGCATTGTTGTATTTAGATCTCTGTTTCTGTTAACTGTTTGTGAAGAGCAGTCAAGGGTGATTCCAGCTCTTCTTGGTGTTTTTTTTATTGTTGGCCTGTTGGTGGAGGAGGTAGTGGCTCTCACTCAGTAAGTGAAGTTGTAGGAGGTGTGGGTGTAGTTGTGTCTTATGGGGACTGTTATTGTCTCCCACTCAATTAGACACAAATTACAATTGAATAACCTTCAAAAAACTAAAGGCACATGGACAAAAAACACGCCATGTAATAACACAGAACAGTAACCAAAAACAAAAAGGAAAAAAAGAAGAAAAAACAAGAAAACCTGCAATATCTGGAGACAGAGAATTAAGAGAAAAAAAGTAGAGAAGGAGAATAATGAAGGAAAAAAAATGGAAAAATGCAAAAAGAAAAATAAGGAATGCAATAAGAAAAATAAGGATTAACCATGAGAAAAAAAGGGAAAAGCAAAAACAAAACAAAATCAAAAAATTAAAAAAATAAATAAAATAAATTTCAACCAGGAACAGGGAAAAGAAAAAATGCTGAAAACTAGGACCTGGGAGAGGAAGATTAAGAATAATAGTAAAAAGGACAAAACTATTAATAACAACAGTTGTTCCAAAACAGACAAATACAAGGAAACTAATCACCAGAAAAAGAAAGCAAAAAAGAAAAAAATAAAAATAAAAAAAGAGAGAGGGAAAAAAAAATCGGTGGAGGACAGGGCAGGGCACCCAGGCTCCGTCTGAGCACACAGACTGTGATGGAGTTCCTGTGGGCCCAGAAGGTAGGTGGGAGCAGGGGATGGCTGCACCTCCATTCACCAAGCGGGTGTGGGGTAC
>NW_006922066.1:785336-794072 GCF_000298275.1 Orycteropus afer afer
GAATATGTGATCTCAGCCACTCTGCTGTCCTGCTTCACCGGCTTTACCTGCTCTTTGTAGACTTTCTACACCCACCTTCCAACTCCACATACAGATGTTTACTTTATGAAACCCCTGTTTCTAATAAATCATCAGTTTGAAGGTAAAAAGCTGGTTGTTTAGTTTACTCTTGGTTCATTTCTGCTAGGAAATCTAGTTGCTTCACAAAAGACTCTCTGCCCAGGAATTAGAAGTTAATAGTCTTGTTGCCTGACTTGGATGTTATGGGTTTTGGAAATAACATACATAAACTTCTTTGACAAAGTTATTCGGAAATAAATTATATCTCCACACATATTCTCTACAATGATTCTTAACATGTTTTGAGAGGACACAAATATCCCCTCAAGAAGTTGATGAAGATGTGAAATATCCATGCAAAGGGAAAGAGAGAAACACACAAAAACACAGAATTTTTGCTAGAGTTCAAGGAAGTTTATGGATCACTGGCAACACTTCCTGAGACCACAGATTAAGAACATCTGCCCCATGGCTTGAGATTTATTTACCTTTAAATACTAGCTTGGCCATGCTGTAAAATTATGATGTCACTTTCTGAAAGACATTTAGACAATGAATGAGTAAATAGGATAAAGGGCCATAGTTACTTTGGGGTTTGAAAGGCCACCTAGCACCTTTCCTCCATTAGCTGTGTGACCTTTTTTTTTTACTGCCCTTCTTTATGGCAGGTTGGCTTTACTGAGTCACCGGCTCTAATTGTGTCTGTAAATAAAGGTCAGCGCCTAACTCTGAATTGGCTATATTTACTCTAATTTCTCTTGAAAGAAATAAAATCAGCTGCAGTTAAAGGAAGGTCGAGGCAGAAATGTTGGTCAAATGATTAAAGCAGAAAGCAGTCATTAATTTAAAAATAATTATTGGAGAGATCTGTGGAGTCCTGAGCCGTGCAAGCAATGCTGTGGTACATTGCTCCTAAATCCAGATCAGAGCTGTGGTACATTGCTCCTAAATCCAGATCTATCCGTGGAATGGGTGGGTATGAAAGGTAATTGTTCTCACTCCATTTGCATTATATGAAGATGGAGCAATCTATTTCCTTTAGAAATACCACCTTGGAAACCCAAGGAGAAGAGCTAGGAGTCTCAGACTACTCCCCTTCAGTGAGTTAGGTGTCTTTTTTTTTTTTTTTTTTAATGCTGTGGCCTAAATACTTTAGCTTTTATTCAACTCTCAGGAAAACACGAACATCACATGTTAAATTTGTAGCATAGCCAAAATTTTAAATTATATTTGAAGTGAAATTATGCTTGCAAGATGATAGACTCAAATGAATAAACATTTAATTAAATTAGTTACCAAGCCTTCTATCTGCTGTTTGGTAATATGAACATAAATTGACCTATTGTTTTATTAAGGATATGTGATTTAATATTTTTTTAATCTCTACAAATGAGCGTAATTCTGTGTTTTTGAGAGATTTATTACAGCATACACTTACTGAAACACTGATTCAATCATTCATTGCTAGCTTCTTTTTTATCTTTAATTGAATAATACTCTTCTCAAAAGGGTAGCCTTAGGTCCTGGAAGTTGTACATAATGTATGTCAGTTTGCATGTTTGGCCATAAAATAGAATCATCACCATTAAATAATTAGATTTGACGTCCACTTTAAGGTCCTTTCAAGTAAAGTGATTGAATAAAATTAGAAAGGCCAGTGCTTCTGTATTTGCCTCTTAGATATATGTCCAAATGTTAATAAGTTTTATTTAATAAGAAGTCCCCAAAATTAAGATTTTGTCCCCAAAATCCTTTTTTAAAATGTATTTCATTCACCGTCCCTAAGGATTTATTTTGATTTTGCTTTGTGCAGACGTCTTTGGTCACTGACAGGTAACAAAAGCTCAGTCCCCGATACTAAGGAACTCAGCTTCAGTAGCTGAAATAGAGGGATAGATAGAGGGAGGGATAGATAGAAAGACAGACAGATAGGTAGATAGATAGATAGAAGCTCCCCTTCAGTAGATGATAGTCATCTGTCCAGAGAGAATGTGTTCTTAGAGTCAAAAAGAAGGAAAGTTTATGTGTGGTTGAGAGTCATTGTTACATCATGCAAAAAGCAGCACTTTGACCATCAAGGAACTTAAGACAAATAGGAGATAAACCATAAAACCAAACCTGTTGCCGTCAAATCAGTTTTGACTCACAGCAACCCTAGTAAGAAGAGAACTTCCAGGCAGGGTTTCTAAAGTTGAGATCTTTTGGGGAACAGATTGCCACTTTCTTGTTCCTTAGAGTGGTTGGTGGGTTCAAACTGCTGACCTTTATGCTAGAAGACAAGCACTTAACCAATGTGCGACCAAGGCTCTTTAAATGTAGAATAGGAAGGGTATTTGGGGCTGATGAAATAAGATCCCCAGAAAAAGAGAGAGATGACATTATGGGGAAAATTCAGGGCATGCCAACTAGTTTGACTACAGCACAACTAAGTGCCAAGGGTGTAGTAGTAGTATGATAGAAATCTAGAAAAGCAGGCCGGGCCGTAACGTGAAAGAGCTTGAATTTCTGGTTTAGAAGCCAGAATTTATCAGATAAACAATTTTAAAGGTGGAAAGTCATGATGATAATAATAATAATAATACTTGACATTTATTGAACATTTACAGTGTTTTAGGTATTCTGCTAAGAATTTCGTATATCATTTTATTTAACCCTCATGGCAAATGTAAAGGCAGATGTATTATTATCTCTATTGAATCATTAAGTTGCCCAACATCACTTAGATATTATAGTAAGTGGCAGAACCAGGATTCAAAGCTTGATCCTCTTGACTCCAGAGTGGTCTAATTCTTCTCATTAACTTCAACGTGATCCGGCTTAGGCTTTAGGAAGGTATTCTAGAAACACTGTATAGTATAGGTTATTGAGGGAAGAAACTAGAGATTGTCAAAGAAAATTAATGAGACGGCACACAACAACAACATTATTGAACAAGGAGCTCTGGTAGCATAGTGCTTAAGGCATTTGACTGCTAACCAGAAGGCTGGTGGTTCAATCCCACCAGCCTCTCAGAGGGAGGATTGGGCAATCTCCTTCTGTAGAGATACTCATTGCTGTGGAGTCAGATCTGACTCATAGTGACCCCTCCTTGGGTTTCCAAGGCAGCATCACTACGGAAGTAGATTGCCCAACCTTCTTTCCGAGGAGTGGCTAGTGTATTTGAACCGCTAGGTTTCTGGTTAGCAGTCAAATCCCTTAGGCACTATGCCACCAGAGATCATTAGTACAATATTATTACAGTACAATATTGTGTATTATTAGTACAATATTAGTACAGTGCTTAGTTACTGTCTTCATGAAATAAAAGTAGGACTTAGCTGATGCCTATGTAAGAAAAGAGTAAGGATGACAGGTTAGTTGGCTGGAAAAATTGCCTCTGAGTGTGCCATATTAGGGACACTCTGGTGGCATAGTGCCTAAGGCATTTGACTGCAAACCAGAAGGCTGGCGGTTCAAACCCACCAGTCACTCCTTGGAAAGAAGACTGGGAAATTGACTTCCATAGACATACTGCCTCAGAAACCCAAGGAGGGGTCACTATGAGTCAGATCTCACTCGATGACAATGAGTTTGGTTTTTGGTTTTATTATTGAACATGTTCCACATTCCCTTGATTGAATGCTAAATGTATATGTTGCTCAAAAAGAAATTGACAGCTTATATTGAGGTTTCATTTACTGTTTATATGGACAATAAGATTTGATTAATTTAACTGTGTGCAAGAGGTGTTGCTGTCTTGCATTGGCTTTCTTGTCAGGTAAAGTATATTTGCAAAATAATCATATTTCAACATTAGATATTTGAGGGATTAGAGTCTTTTCTCCTACAACTTTAGGAAATATTTAGAAATTGTACAACATACTAAGACTGTGTTTCTGTGAAGAGTGTCATAACACAGAGCCTCCTATGGATCACTCTTTATCATTTTGTTCTCTCAGTGGCCTTGGGACATTTCTATTGAGAAATATTATAACAAATATATGATACATAATAATGAGGACTCTACAAAGTATGTGGTTGAATATGCAACAACTATATATGTTGAATTTGCAAAGTGGCTAGTTTCACATTTTCTAGGAAGTGTCTTTTCTGGATCACCGACTCATTTGAGGATTGCTTCAGTTTTTCTGTCTGTAAAATGGCATTTTCTATGTAGTATAAATGCATGTCGGTTGGGTTGAAGAAATAAAGCACAGTCTCTTACTAAATCACTTTGAAATCTGAGATGAAAGCCATTTCAGAAGCTCAAATTTGCATTAAATATCCATCAAGGTTTAAACTGATGATGGCAACCACTTCCTTACTTGCCCTTTTGTGAACTCTGATCCTCGTAGATGAAAGGCTACTGAAGTAACACATGATGACCTCTAGATTTCCTCCCCATTCCATTCCCTCTCTGTATGCTTTGGTGTCTGTGCTGGAGCATGAAACCAGAATTTTAAAATATCTTGACACAGGAAGTGTTACAATACTGTGTCATACTACAATTCTGAATGTTTTATTTTGAAGGTAATAATCTAAAAAATACATATATATATCTTTATTACATTTAGAAATAATTTGAGAAAAAACTTGTTAAAATAGTTACATCGCTTACAGAACTTGTTTTCAATGTCTACATATTTTAAAGAAAAAAAATCAGAATAATTTTGGTGAAGTTTATATTTTTAGATATAGAAGTGAGGGAATCACCCAAAGATATTTTCATAGGTGTTATTTAAGCTGTAGAAGATCTGGGCACCATTAATATTTATAAGATAATTTCCCTGGTGGCCTGCCAGTGACCTTTTAGGGCTCTTACGAGCTTTGGTTGAAGAAAAGAACTTCACGGCTTAGATGTGACATGTCCTGGTTGATGTGTGTCTACTAGCACTGGATTTCATTTCTAGAGTTAATGGAATATGTGCTTCCTCCTGTGCTGATATGGAGCACATATGCTGATTACTCTGCTAACATTTGTTATTTTGTTTAACCCTCTTAGCAAATTTTAAATTATGTGTTATTATCCCTATTGTACAGATTTTAGGTAAAGAGAACCTGGATATTTTTAGCTTCCACTTTTAAATTCTAAGGGAGATTCATATTAAGCTGATCAAATGAATTGCAACATACAGGAAATCTCGTATTGACAAAAGAATTAATAATTTTATGCCTGTATTGGGACAAGTAATGGCTAAATTTTGAGATGGCTACACCCCTGCTATTTCAGTGAATTACTAGAGCATCTACTCACTGTTTCTGGTGTTTATTGATTCTACTGTCTTGGCTCAAATCCATCATGGTGTACAAAAAGGAATGAAAAGGGAATTTTATGACCGCTTTGAAGATGACATTATAGATACTTCAAGCAAAACATCTAAATAATGGTTAGTGAGTTCCTTCTTTATATTTTGCACAAACATGTTTATTGACTGATTTAATTCAACAGCATCTTGAAGGTGAAAGATATTATCTCCATTTTACAAATGAAAATGCTGAGTCCTAGCAGGGTTTCATGACTTCCTAAATCCTGATAGCAAATGCCAGAGGCCTCTCACTACATGTCTTCGAGTGACTTAATGTCTGAGTTCTATGATTTTGCAGTTTATGTAATCTTATATGACTTCCAAAATAGTTGTGGTTAACAGGTATGCACATGGCAAATTTAGGAATAAGAAAAACTGTGTAACTTGTTTGCTTGTTTGTCCAACGTTTATAAGACACAATAATCGTAGGAAAGATGATAACATTTCTCAGAAGATATACATATATATATATATATATATATATTTAAGATTTGCTATTATTAACAAATGCAAACTTTAAGTAATTCATATATAGTCTAATTTCTCACCTACACCCCCATTGGCATATAATGTGTTGGATATCAATATAGGAAAACAAAAATTTAGTTATTAACTATTTTCTTTTTGTTTTAATTTCTGTCTTTCACTAAAAATTTGATCTAGGGGCTCTGTTGCAGTCAGTGTTTAGTTTGTAACTGCAGTCTAGGTACTTTGGATATCAAATTTTGTATTTGTAACAATTGAAAATGACATTCTTGAACTACCAATTTACCAACAATTAAAGGTCTTGTGTGGTCTGCGTCAGAGGTATCTTTTGAAAAGTTAGTCCTTTACTATGTTTCATATACTCTCAGTTATCTTAAATAGTTTATCGTTACTGTTCATAGAATAACATGGCTCTCGGTTAATGACCCTTTACATGTGGTCCCCAGACCCGCAGAATCAGTATCACCTGAGAACTTGATAGGAATGAAGATTTCCAGGTTCCAACCTAACCTCCTAAATCAGGAACTTGGAGGTAGGGCCTAACAGTTGGTGTTTCTAAATAGCTTTTTGGTTGATTGTAGCATATAGTAAAGTTTGAGAAACCGTGTCCTAGGGATATGTAACAAACATTACAAACAGTTAATTTGTAGACATGTGTGACACTTAGCTTCCATGTTGGCTTGTTGGTTGTTTTGTTTCTGTATGCTTTTTCATCTCTGTTGAGAAAGGGATATGCATTTTGCTTGTATTTGATGAAAAGGACATAACCACTCCCACAAAGAAGGAGAAACAAACATACAAATGACTTAAATATATTGTATATCCTAATCACATACTAGGAGCTCTGGCAGCATAGTGCCTAAGACACTTGACTACTAACCAGAAGGCTGGCTGTTCAAACCCACCAGCCACTCCTTGGAAGGAAGATGGGGCAATCTACTTCGGTAGTGATACTGCCTCAGAAACCCAAGGAGGGGTCGCTATGAGTCAGGTCTAACTCGACAACACATACATACTGACTTTTCCATTTTTATCACCCCATATTCCTATGTTCTTTAAGTACAGTGCTATTTATTCTCTACTCGTTCAGACATGGAAGCACAGATCCATATGATTTAGTTTCATCTCCCCTTTCCTAAACCCAATTTTTTAGAATTTAAACAAGTCCACACCTTACTCCATTCTTCTCTTTATTTTCCCAAAATCACTCTCCTATTTCTAAACTTAATTACTGATTTTATAGGTCAACACTCTGGCATCTTAGCTTAGTAAATGCATCTAGAATTTTTTAATCTAATACATTTTGTAAAGATAAATGTCAGTAAAATATTGGTCTGATCCTGTCATTCTACAAATAACATCCAAATAAAGTAAAACAAATAATTTCCAAGCTCATAAAAGCCATATAGCTTACCATGGTTAAGATTTCTCTAGTTAAAATTTGTCTTCTTTCCCCTATCTTCAATCCATTTTTACCATGTCTTTTAGCCAAATTTAGATTTGAAAGCCAATCCTGTTTTCTCATTCATTCTTTCCTCTTTTTTCTGTTTTGACATTGCTCCTTATGCATCAGGAAAATGTTTTCTCACAGAATGTGGTTATTTCACAGAACTATTAAATTTGTTGATATTTTGTAATATGAAAAGATTTATACATATGGGAGCTCTAGTGGCATCGGGCCTAAGGCATTTGACTGCTAACAAGAAGGCTGGTGGTTCAAACCCCCAGCCACTCCTCAGAAGGAAGGTTGGACAACTACTTCCATGGTGATACTGCCTTAGAAGTCCATGGAGTGGTCGCTCTGAGTCGGATCTGACTCGGTGGCAGTGAGTTTTAGTGTTTTATACATGTATATACCTCAGAATGTAGATAAATTAAGAGAAGAAAGTAATAATCTAATTACTTCAATGTTATTACTTCTGTATTAATAAGTCTGTTAATTATTTTATCTTCTTCCTTTATATTTTTTCTATGGGTGCAAACCAGATTGTGTGTCCAGTTTTATGTATTGCTGTTCGTTAAATTTTTATGCTATTAAAAATCCACTTTAAGATATGATTTTATTCACCACACAGAAGTCTAGTATGATTGTACCATAGTTTATTTAACAGTGGCTTTCTGATAAAACTTGTGGAATTTCAGGCCATATTCATGAATATTTCTCTAAAGAATATCATTGTTTCTTTCCACGTGTAAACTTTTCCTTGATTTCTTATTGTATGGACTCATACAATAGTTATCCTTTTTTGATGGCAAGTGGCCGTCTAAGGTGTTACTATCAGTCTCTCCTCATCTGGAACAAAAAAGAGTGAAGAAAATCAAAGGCACATGGAAGCAATTAGTCCAGTGTACTAGTTGACCATATAACCCTCAGCCTCCATCACCATCACACCCAAAAACCAGGTAGTGCCTGGCTACCACTGCCAGTAACTCTGAAAGGGATCACAGTAGGAGATTGCAGGTAGAGTGGGAGAACAATGTGGAACAAATCTCAAAATAATAAAATGGACCATGTTTACTGGTCTGATAGAGTCTGGTGGAACCCCAAGACTATGGCACTTAATCACTCTTCAGGCCTGGAACTAAACTCACCCCTATGGTACAATTTCCGGTCAGGCAGTAGACAAGCCTATGAAGTAAACACTAACAGCAGGGAGGTCCACACAATCAAACCTAAGAGACTGAAAGTGGAGCATTTGCCTAGGGATAAATCTCAGAAGGCAGGAATAGATAGGAAGGAAAGACAAAGTGAAATGGTAACCACAGGTAAGAGGTGGGAAGAATGCTGTTACATTATGGGGATTGTAATCAGTGTCATGAAACAAAATGTCCATGAACTGCTGAATGCAAAACCACTTTACTCTATAAACTTCCACCAAAATCACATTAAGAAGTTAATAAAAAA
>NW_006922066.1:798437-859382 GCF_000298275.1 Orycteropus afer afer
TAGTCCACTTCTATATCCTTCCCTTCAAAGCTCAGGGGTCCAGGATTATCTTCCGTGTCTGTGTTTATTGGTTTCCCTTTTCTTTGTTGAAGAGGGTCTGTGCAGTCTTTCTCTGCCTAGTCCACCATCTTGCTGGAACTCCAAATTTTGGGTTTTCTTAAGTGAGTTTCTCGGAAGTGAGACTTTAGAGTTTAATGCTATAAACAGGTAAATAGAAAATAGTCTATCATTTGAAGGGAATCGCAAATTATATTCTATTGTATGTACTTCTGTCTTTTCTTTGGTGAGCATTGTTTATATGTTGCTGTTGTGTTGTTAGGTGCTGTCAAGTTGTTTCTGACTCATAGTGACCCTATATACAAAAAAATGGAACAATGACTGGACCTGTACCATCCTCACAGTCCTTGATATTCTTGAGCCCATCATCACCATCTCTGTGTCAATTGATCTCATTGAGTGTCTTTCCCTTTTTCACTGACCTCTATGTTACCCAGCACAATATCCTCCTCCAATGAATAGTCCCTTCTGACTACATGACCAAAACAAGTGAGATGAAATCTGACCATTGGCATTTCTACAAAACATTCTGGCTGCACTTCTTTCAGGACAGATTTGTTCCTTCTTCTGGCAGTCCATGGTATTTTCAGTATTCTTCAGCAACACCACAATTCAAAGGCTTTAGTTCTTCTGTTCTCCTTATTCATTGTCCAGCTTTCACATACATGTGAGGTGGTTGAAAATACTACAGCTTGGCTTGGGCACCCTTTAGTGTTCAAACTGACACCTTTGCTTTTAAACATTTTAAAGATATTCCTTGTAGCAGATTTGCCCACTGCAATACGTCATCTAATTTCTTCACTGCTGCTTCTGTGAGCATTGATTGTAGATGCAATTAAAATGCAATCTTTGACAACTTCAAACTTTACTCCATTTATTGTGATGTTGCTTTTTGATCTAGTTATGAGGATTTATATTTTCTTTATGTTGAGGTGTAATCCATACTGAAGACTGTAGTCTTTAATCTTCACCAGTAAGTGCTTCAAGTCATCTTCAATTTTGGCAAGCAAGGTTGGGTCATCTGCATACACAGGTTATTAATAAGTATTCCCCCAGTCCTGAGCCCATGTTCTTTTTCATATAGTCAAGCTTTTTGGATTATTTGCTCAGCATAAAGATTGAATAAGTATGGTGAGAAGATACAACCCTGACGCACACCCTTCGTGATTTTAAACCATGCAATATCCCTTGTTCTCTTCTTTTTTATATGTAGTCAATATCCTACACATTTACCCTGATGTTTTCCTATTAATATATTCACAAAAGCAAATTGTCATCATGTTATTAATGAGTTCATAAAAGTCATTTTATTGGTTGTGTAATATTCCACTTTAAAAGGTATCAGTGTGTAATAGTTATTTTATGTTTACTTATTTTTAATACCTCTATTAAAATGATTATTTAGAAAAATCTTTGTGCAAACATCTCTTTCTGATTTCCTAGTTATTTTTTTATATTAGTTTCCTAGAAATGCAATCAAGACTATGAACATTTAAAGCTCTTGAAACATCTTGCCAAAATTGTGTAAATAATGATTTACAAATCCATACTACCATCAGTAGAGTTTGAGAATTTTGATTAGTGCTCCCTTCTAAGAATGGAAGATTATAATGTTTTAATCATTGCTGAGTTTATAGGGGAAAACAGTATTTTGTTTTAATTTACATTTCTTTGATTAGCTGTGTTTGAATAATTTCATGTTCATTAATCCTTTGTATTTCTTCTAGGAATTTTCTGTACATAGTCATTGCCAATTTCTAAATTGTGGTTGCACAGTTTCCATTTGCTGTTAAAGATATTAACCCTTTATCTGTGGTAGTCATTTAAATAATAAATTGGTAATATTTTTAGGTTCTTACTTATTTTAGGGAATTTCCTCCTAATTTAATTAAATTAAATAGAATGATTGCCATACTTGAGCCATGCCATACCTGCTTATAAAATAAATTGCAGACCATGGAGCAGAAATTAAATTGAATTCTGTAGATATTGTAGAGTCTTTGAATACTTCTGAGCAAGGCCAGAAAACACAATCAGGAAGAACAAATATAGAGTCTGGGAAAAGGATATTACACAAGATTGAATAGGGGGATCATGTTTAAAAGTTTAAAGACATAAGGAAATGTTCATGACATAACCTTAAATTGGAAGGAGGAAAACAATTCACTGTGCATACTGAGCTCAACACATAGTATGTGTGTATATTTGTATGTGCTTATATGTGTATATTTATATATACATGTTTATGTGTGTATGTGTTTGGAGTGTGGGCCAGTATGTCGGGAGTGTTTGAGGATTAATATGAATGTCAGTGGGTGTGTCTCTGTGTATGGTGAGTGTGATAGTATGGAGATATATGTGTATGTGTGAGGGGTATATATTGTGTTTTCATGGGTATGTTCATGTGTCAGTGAATATTCCAAGATGGAAAAAATCAAAGCAAATACATTGAAATGATTATGTAGCTATGGATGGATAGGTGGGATTGATTTTTTTCCAATGAGTGTACATATTTACATATCTCATTACACTCAGAAAGATTTTCACAATTAACTAAAACAAAAAATATTCGCAGTGATTATAAAGAAGTATCTCTAAGGATATTAAAATTCCTCCCAGGATCCCAGTAAATATGGTAATACATTTTACATAACTTGGATAAAGAGATAAATTGAATGAATTTTAAAAGGAGAAAATTGACAAGCGATAACTTGTATACATTTTTAATGTACCGTGGATATATTTCATGTGAAGCGAGAAGTTTTAATTTGAGCAAAATAATGTTTATGTGAGTTATTCTGCTTTCTCTCTTAGTGACTTTTTATCCATTTTAAACAACATAAAATATCTTACGGATATTTCACATTAAAGCTAGTTAAATTGTAAATTATAGGGCTTCAGAATTTATTTTTGACTTGAAAGAGACTTTTTATGCCTCAATCTAAAATGAGAGGAAGTATTTCAAATATTTAAACGTGGTGCTTGTTCATAAATGATTTGAAGTTTTAGTCAGGATTTGTTTAACACCTCACCCAGGAAGCACAGCAGAAAAGATCACAGGTTAATCTAATCCTCTAGGCCAGAGACTCTCAGATTGTTTTCAGAGATGTTAATGGGTATTCTCGAAAAAGTGCACAAATTAAAGGTTGTGTGGTCAAGTAAGGTTGGGAAATGCTGTCTGCACTAATCCTTTCTTGCTGATTTTCAGTTCACATTAGCTCTCTGGGGCCTCTGAGAAAGAAACCTGTTTAGCTTTGTTTAACTCAGCATTTACCACATGTATTTGACTGGAATCACCTGTTAACATGTCATGAAAGTGCACTTCTATAATTTGAGAAATGATATGCTAAATTATTTAGTTCAAGCACATTAATGGGTTCATTTTCAGGTCAGAAGGGTTGTTTCCAATAGATTTGCATGGGCAATTCATTCAGATTTTCTTAAAGCTAAAAACAACAAGGTAATAAACAGTAGTTTGGGATGAAGTGATTAGAATTTACTTCCAAGCACTTAATGTGCCAATGGCCTAGCTGACTATGTATGTTGTTGTTGTTGTTGTTGTTGTTATGTGCCGTCGAGTCGGCCCGACTCATATATACTATATATACTGCCTAAATAAAAATCCTTTTTCTAGCAATAAATATATAAATATTGGAAAAACGTAATTATTGAGGGCAAAAATTAACCAAGAGCATCTGTTTAGGTTCATTTTTATTGCCGTATTTAGAATCCTGCTTTAAAGATGGTATGTTGTTGTTATGTGCCGTCGAGTTGGCCCCGACTCATAGCGACCCCTCCTTGGGTTTCCGAGGCAGTATCACTACAGAAGTAGATTGCCCCATTTTCCTTCCGAGGAGTGGCTGGTGGGTTTGAACCGCCAGCCTTCTGGTTAGCAGGCAAGTGCCTTAGGCACTATGCTACCAGAACTCCCAAGATGGTATAATATACTAATTAGGATACGATTTGTATGATATGGTCTCTACAATCCTGTATTGAATTCTTGAAAAGCAATTAAAGGTAAACATGGCCTCCATTGGTTGATGCACTGACATTGATGCCCAGAAAGAGAACAGACAGATATCCTTACAGTATAAGCTACAGTTTCATAGATAGGACAATATTACAATTTTAAAGGTTTGAAATTATTTTAAGCATTCAGATCATAATAGCACATTTCTCGCAATCCTCCGAAGGCCTCCACAATGGAACTCAATTCACCTTTTATCTTTGTTGTTCACTAGTATAAGCTACATGACTTATTCTTAGGTACTCTGTGCACTTTTGGCCCACATCTTTGTCGTATTCCTGGAGCTCACTCCCACCATCTGTGGCTACCAGAATCTCTCAGTTTTCAAGTTGATGCCAAAATGCCACCTACCCAGGAACACATTTTCTGATTGCCTCATAATTAAATAATTTGCTTCTATCCCCTATGCAAGTCGTTATTTATAATTTTTCTAAAAGTCTTTCAATTCCCTCTGATTAAAAAAAAAATCATGTAATCTATATACTTGTTTCCACTGTAAATACCTACCATCGCATGGAGTGAGCAGATCTGGAAAGTTCTATTGACATGAGCATTAGATACTTGCTTGAATTTTGTGAATATTATGTCCCATTCATGAAAATGCTATTTTTAGATGAATTTAGTTATCATCTATATAGTTGTCAACCAGTAAGCAACATCATGTTAAATGGAGAAAAGATTGAAGTTGTCAAGAATTTCATTGTACTTGATTGGATCCACAACCAGTGCCCATGGAGGCAGCAGTCAAGAAATCAAATGAAGTATTGTACTGGGCAAATCTGTGGGAAAATCAAACTCTAAATTCACTGCCGTTGAACCAGTTCTAACTCTAGTGACCCCCACTGGGTTTCCAAGGCTGTAAATCTTTATGGAAGCAGACTGCCCCATCTCTCTTTCAGAGTGGCTGGTGGGTTTGAACCAACAAACTTGTGGTTGTCAGCCAAATGCGTTAATCTCTTTAAAGTGTTTTTTTCTTTTTTTTTAAAAAAAAAAAAAAGATGTCACTTTGAACACTAAGGTGTGCCTGACTCTTATTTCCAAGTCTCATATGCATGTGAAAGCTGGACAATGAATAAGGATGACCAAAGAAGAATTTATGCATTTGAATTATGGTGTTCGCAAAAAGTATTGAAAATACCAAGGACTGACAGATGAATGAACAAATCTGTCTTGGGAGAAGTGCAGCCAGGATGCTCCTTAGAAGGGAGAATGGCCAGATTTCATCTCTCATACTTCCATCACATTATCAGAAGGGCCAGTCACTGGAGAAGGACAGCATTCTTGGTGAAGGAGAGGGTCAGTAAAAAGGGGAGATTCTAAAAAAGATAGATTGATGCAGTGTCTGTGAGAATGGACTCAAGCATCGCAATGATCCTGAGAATGGCACCAGACTGGGCAGTATTTTCTTCTACTGTGCATGGCGTTGCTATGAGTCAAAACCAACTCGACGTCACCTAGCAACAAAAGCATAGATATTTTATAAAGATATACTATTTTAAAAAAATGAAACAAGAACAAGATATTCTTCTGAAATCAATAAATTGACAAGTATATACAAAGACTGGATGCTTCATAATACATTAAGCCAAAACCTGAAGCCTTCATAGAAGAGAGCGCATGATCTGACTTTTATTGGGAACTTTAATGCAACTATATGCTTAGAGGGCTTACGGAGCTCTGGTGGAGTAGTGGTTATAAAGTATTTGACTGCTAACCAAAAGGTCAGTAGCTTGAACCCACCAGTCACTTCACAGGAGAGAGATAAGGCAGTCTGCTTTCTTTCATAAAAATTTACAACCTTGGAAACCTTAGGCAGTTCTGCTCTGTCTTACAGGGTCACTATGAATAGAATCAACTTGATGGCATTGGGGTTGGTTTGGATTTATAAGCCTTTAATTTTGTATTATCTCAGTGAAAGATTGTGTGGGATTGACAAAAAGAAGTAAAACACTGTACTTTCCAGAAAATAGTATTACTTACAGACAAATGTTGTGAGCCTACTTATTTACTTCTAATTTAGTAGAATTACAGATGGGACCATGATAAAGGTATATACTAAATCTGCCAAGACTTCCAGAAATTTTAAACTCTTCTTCTGTACATATGTAAAAATTCAGTATTTTAGGAGTAAAATTGATATGACAGAACACTAAAGGCTAGTTTACCCCTAGCATCGATTTCACATTGACTTCACCTAAGTGATTTTTCTTTCTTTTACTAATATTAATTTTTGTTCATCCTCACAGTGAAGATAATTATGTCTTCAATAAATAAATGTCTTGCAACTCCTAATGAATAAAACGTGTCTAGGCGATGACTACCAATGGTTGATTAGACATACACTGAAGGTACACAGTACCGCCTATAAAGTACTAAGGCTGAAAAAACAATCACACACAGACACACACACACACACGTGCAAACACACAGAAGCTGAATGGGAACAGTTCTCTAGATCTAAATACCAATTCACAGTGTACACAGAGGACAGGGGAACATGATCATTGTCACCACAGTCTAGCCATCTTGACTGAGGGGATCTCTGCAGAGCAATCTCACTTCTCTTCAATAAAAAGGTGGAAGAAAATGAAAAGTAAGATGGGCTGGGGGAGCCTGTAAAGTGAAAAAGCATTGAAAGGCATAGTAATTGCCATCCACAGAGCTTATTTGGATTCTTGTGAAAGCACACTGTGAAAATAATTATAAGAGAATTGGCAGAATATGGAAATTTACTGGACGTTTGATGATTGAGAATTATTGTGATTTTCTTTTTTAGGTATGATAATGGTAATGTAGTTGTTTTTAAGCATCTTTATATATTTTGAAACTTGGTACTGACATAATGTCTTGAATTTGCTTTATAGTAATGAGGTGGATATACATGAAAAAAGATTGGGAATATAGTGATAATTGCTGGGTGATGGACACATGAGGTTCATTTTATCATTTTCTTGTTTGAAAATTTCTGCAATAAGAAGTGAAAAGAAATAAAGAAAAAGAATCATTTGAAAGACTGCTTTGACTCCTTTCAAAAGATGAGTATATCTGCTTCTGAAAAATTCAGGGCACAATTCAAAGCTCTTCAAATCCAAAACAAGAAAGTGGCATTAAGGATGCTAGCCTATGCTTTGGAATGCAAAGTTTTGCATCTAAAGCTATGTCTACACTGAGATATGCATACTGATCAGAGCTAGATACTGAAATATTCTTAAAGAACGCTGAAGTTTTGTTTTATTTTATTCCAGTACACCTTGTTGTTGTATAATAGTCTGTCAAATGACTATGTGTACCATAAACCAGTGTGTCTCTAATTATGGTTTATGGAGTACCAGAGGGCTGTACAGGTACAATGAACAAGACTCTGATCACAAAAGAACCCCCCCCCCCACTTAAGAGCAAATAAAGCATCTTGTCTTGGACTTCTCTTTTTATGTATGATGGCCCTTCCATGCTCACCACTCTCCCGTGGGCCATGACCTCACAAGGAAGAAAAGCCAAAATCCTTAAAATAGCCTGTGTGGCCCTAACAGTATATGGCTCTCTGCAACCATAGTCTTGCCTCATGGCCCTCCCCATCACTGTTCTTTGGCCCAGGAGGACCCTTCCCTAGTATATTGGCATGGCTCCTTCCTCCTGTCTTTAGTCAAATTGCTATCTTCTTAGTGAGGTCCTGCTTGGCTATCCTGTCACTAACTTATTTTTTATTGTTTCTGTGGCTCTTAGCTTTATTTAATATTGTATCCATTTACATTTTTGTCATTATTTTTATTTATTGTTTACTATCTTTCTCACTCCACTGAAATAAAAGCTGAGTCCAGATAGGATGAAGGGTCAGAGTTTTGTCTTATCTGGTCTGTTCTATTGTGCCTTGCACATAGTTGGTGCTGCATAAATATTTAGTGATTTGATTCAATGACTGAACTAGGAATTAAGTGCTTCATACACATAAATATGATTTTAATACTAGTATCTTAATACTTAAGACAGATTTTAAGAGTTTCTAAAATGCAGTAATCACAAACTATTCTTGGTCATTTTCTGGACTTTATTTAGAATATCAATTTAATAGCATATTATGAAGTTTGATACATAATTTTCTTTCCGAGCATATGTGTAAGCACACAAGTAATCTGTGAGATTTCTGGCAGGAATCTTGATATCAGGGCACCATAAATGTGATCTATATTTGAAGGTATTTTTTACCCCATTAAAAAAAAGTTATTGTGGTAATACTTATATAACAAAACATTTGCCATCTTAACCACTTGTAAGTGTACAATTCAGTGACATTAATTACACTCTCTGTGTTATGTTAAGGAGCTCTTGGTGTAGTGATTAAGGCATTTGGCTGCTAATCAGAAGGTCAGTGGTTCAAACCCACCAGACACTCCACAGAAGAAAGATGAGTAGTCTGCTTCTGTAAAGAATTCCAGCTTTGGAAACCCCGTGGGGGTCACTATTAGTTGGAACTGACTTGATGGCAGTGAATTTAGTTTGGTGTGGTTTATGTCGTGGTACACCATCACTATCCAGTTCCAAAAGGTTTTTATCACCCCAAACAGAAGCTCAGTACCCCCTCAGCAAAAACTCCCATTTCCTCCTCCCTCTAACCCCTTGTTGTTGTTAGTTGTCATCAAGTCAGCTCTGACTCACAGAGAACCTATGTACAACAGAATGAAACACTGCCTGCTCCCATGCCATCCTCAAAATCCTTGCTATATCTAAGCCCATTGTAGCTACTGTGTCAATCCATCTTATTGAGTCTTCCCCTTATTTGGTGACCCTTACTTTACCAAGCTCAGTATCCTTCTCCAGGGAATGGGCCCTTCTGACAACATGACCAAAGTAGTGAAATGACATCTGGCCATTCTCGCTTCCAAGGAGCATTCCGGCTGCTCTTCTTTCGGGATAGATTTGTTCCTTCTCCTGGCGGTCCATGGTACTTTCGGTATTCTACACAACATCACAACTCAGAAGCATCAGCTGTTTTTTGGTCTTCATTATTTATTGTCCAGCTTTTCCAAGCATATGAGGCTTTTGAAAATACAATGGCTTGAGTTAGGCACACGTTAGTCTTCCAAGAGACATCTTGGCTCTTCAGCACTTTAAAGAAGTCTTTTGTAGCAAATTTGCCCAGTTGAATATGACTTCTGATTTTTTTTTTTTTTTTTTTTTACTTTTATTGTGGTAAAAACATATACAACAAGACATTTGCTAACATAACAACTTCTACATTTATAGCTCAGGGAAACTGATGACATTTTCATGTTGTGCCACCATTATTGCTATCCTTTCCCAAAATATTCCACCTCCATTAGCATAAATCAATTTCTTGCAAGCTTCTCTTCCCCCCACTTCCTACCCCTTGTAACCATTAATACTTTCAGTATACTTGATATATATATATATATGAACCTATATAGGAATTTCCCACCCCCCATTCCTGGTAACCAACAAAGAAAGTTCCCTTCCAAGTATAAGTCTTTCCTTGATTTTTTACAATGGTGGACTAATACAGTATTTGTCCTTCTGTGATTGACTTATTTCACTCAGCATAATGTCCTCCAAGTTAATCTACGTTATGCGGTGTACCAGAGTTTGGTTATCCATTCTTTCATTGATGGGTTCTTAGGTTGTTTCCATCTCTTTGTTATTGTGAATAGTGCTGTGATGAACATGGGTGTCCTGGCTTTCACTTCTTTGGAATGTATACCTAGTAATGGGATTGCTGGTCAATTGGTATTTCTATTTCCAACTTCTTAAGGATTGACATACTGATTCCCTTAGTGGTTTATCATTTTACAGTCCCACCAGCTATGTACTAGAGTCCCAATCTCTCCACATCCTTGACAGCATTTGCTATTTTCTGTCTTGTTGAACTTTGCTATTAATGCTGGGGTGAGATGGCATCTTATTGTTGTTTTGATTTGCATCTCTCTAATGGCTAATGATCATGATCATGTCTTTGATGGCTGCCTGAATATTTTGTTTGGTGAAGTGTCTGTTCATGACTTCTGCCCATTTTTTAATTGGATTGTTTGCATTTTTAATGTTGAGTTGTTGGTGTTTTCTGTAAATTTTGGAGTTAAGTCCACTGTCAGATTTGTTATTGCAAATATTATTTCCCAAGCTGTAGGTTCTCCTTTTACTCTTTTGGAGAGGCCTTTTGATGGACATAAGAATTTAATTTTTAGAAGGTCCCAATTATCTACTTTATCTTCTGCTGTTTGTACATTTTGAGTTATGCTTGATAGCCTATTTCATAAACTAGAGCTCCTAAGTTTTCTATTTTTCCTTTGATGAACTTTAAAGTTTTAGGTTTCACATTAAAGTCTTTGATCCATTTGAAGTTAGTTTTTGTGTATGGTGTGAGGTATGGATCTTGTTTCATTTTTCTGCAAATTGATATCCAGTTTTGCCAGCACCTTTTGTGAAAGAGGCTATCTCTTCTTCATTTAATTAATTTAGCTCTTTGTCAAAGATAAGCTGACCATAGGTGTATGGATCTAAGTCTGGGTTCTGAATTCTTTTCCACGGGTCTGTGTGTCTGTCATTATACCAATACCTGGCTGTTTTGACTACTGTGGCTGTATAGTAGGTTTTGAGTTCCAGGAATGTGACACATCCTACATTGTTCTTCTTCTTCAGTAGTGCTTTTCTTATCTGAAGTCTTTTTCCTTTCCACATGAAATCAGTGATTGGTTTTTTCCAAGTCTTAAGGAATGTGGCTCAGAAAGAAGGTTGGGCAATCTACTTCCATAGAGATAATGCCTTGGAAACCCAAGGAGGGGTCACTATGAGTCGGATCCGACTCGATGGCAGTGAGTTAAAGAATGTGGATGTGATCTGGATTGGACTTGCATTGGATGTATAAATTGCTTTGGGTGGTATTGACATTTTCACAATGTTCATTTTCCTCTCCATGAACATGGTATGTTCTTCCATTTGTGTAGATTTCTTATAGTTTCTTGAAGTAGTGTTTTATAGTTTTCTTTGTATAGTTGTTTTGTGTTGCTGATAAGATTTACTCTTGAGGTTGATCTTATCTTTTGGTAGCTATTGTAAATGGTATTGGTTGCCTTGTTTCCTTTTCAGAGACCTCTTGTTACCTGCCACTATGCTAAAGATGCCTGATTTCTTGACTGCTGCTTCCATTGGTGTTGATTGTGGATCCAAGTAATATAAAATCTTTGACAGCTTCAAACATTTCTCCATTTATTGTGATGCTACTTATTGGTCCAGGTGTGAGAATTTTCATTCTCTTTATGTTGAGATGTAATCTTTAATATTCATCACTAAGTACTTCAAATCATCTTCACTTTCAGCAAGCAAGGTTGTGTCTTTTGAGTTTCACATGTTGTTAATGAGTCTTCCTCCAATTCTAATGCCATATTCGTCTTCATAAAGTCCAGCTTCTCAGATTATTTGCTCAGCATACAGATTGATTGATTAAGTATGGTGAAAGGATACAACCCTGCTGCACATCCCTCTTGATTTTAAACCATACAGTATCCTCTTGTTCTGTTCAAATGACAGCCTCCTGGTCTATGTACAGGTTCTTCATGAGTACAGTTAAGTGTTCTGGAATTTTCATTCTTCTCAATGTTATCCATAATTTGTTTTGATCCACAGAGTTGAACACTTTTACATAGTCAATAAAACACAAGTAAACATTTTTCTGGTATTTGCTTTCAGCCAAGATACATCTCACGTCAGCAGTGGTCTCCCTCGTTACCCATCCTCTTCAGAAACTGGCTTGCTTTTCTAAAAATTATCTGTCAGTATACTGTTCAACTTTTTTTTTTTTTTCAATTGTGATTTGGGTGAAAATTTACAAAGCAAATTCACTTTCCATACAGCAGTTCACATACACTTTGTCTCATGACATTGACCACAAGTTACCACAATGCAACAGCTCCCCTCCCACTTCCTCTTGATAGTTACCTCTTCCCTGTGTCCATCTGTCAATGCACTCCTGCCCCCTGAGCTATCTCCCTGTGCATAAGCAGCCCTTTTTTTCCCATGATTGTTCTCTCCAAGGAGTGTATCTACCTCGGGTAAATGTTCAACTCATATGCCTGTCTTTTGTTTGGCTGGAAGCCACAGGTGTGGGTTCACTTCCAGACCTGAAAGGCAGGTAGGGTCCATAGTCTCAGGGGTTCCACCAGGCTCTATCAGACCAGCAAGCCTGCCCCCCCCCCTTTTTTTTCTCCAAATGATTTTGAGTTTTGTTCCACATTGTTCTCCCTCTCTATCCAGGATCTCCTACCAAGTGTTGCAACCATTTTTGAGTTATCTTCACTAAAATTTTTCTTGCGTGTGATATTAATGATATTGTTCCATAATTTCCACATTCTGCTGGATCATCTTTCTTTGGAATGGGTGCAAATACAGATCTCTTCCAATCAGTTGCCCAGATAACTGTCTTTCAAATTTCTTGACCTAGATGAGTAAGTGCCACCAGCGGGACATCTGTTTGTTGAAATATCTCGATAGATATTCCATCGATTCCTGGAACCTTGTTTTTTGCCAATTCCTTCAGTGCAGTGCTGATGTCTTCCTTCAAAACCATTGCCTCTTGATCATATGCCACCTCCTGAAATAGATGAACATCAACTAATACTTTTTTGTACAGTAACCTTGTGTATTCCTTCCATCTTCTTTTGATGTTTGCTGCATCAGTGAAGTTTGTCCATAGAGTCTTTCAGTATTCCAAATCAAGGTTTGAATTTCTCTTCAGTTCTTTCAGCTTGAGAAATGTGATACATGTCCTTCCCTTCTGATTTTCTAACTCCAGATCTTTGCACATTTCATTATAATGATTGACTTTGTCTTCTCAAGCTGCACTTTGAAATCTTCCATTCAGGTCTTTTATCTTGTCATTTATTCAATTTGCTTTAGCTACTCTTCATTCAAGGGCAAGTTTCAGAGTCTCTTCTGACATCCATTTTGGTCTTTTCTTCCTTTCCTTTCTTTTACATGACCTTTTGCTTTCTTCATGGATGATTTTCTTGATGTCATCCCTAATTCATCTGGTTTTTGATTATTGGTGTTTATTGCATCAACTATATTTTTTAGGTGGTCTCTAAGTTCAGGAGGGGCATCTGTTTGTTGAAATATCTTGATAGATATTCCATCGATTCCCGGAACCTTGTTTTTCAAGGTCATATTTTGGCCCTTGTGGACTCGTTTTAATTGTCTTCAGCTTTAACTTTAACTTGCATATCTGCAGTTGATGGTCTGTTCACAGTCAGCTCCTGACCTTGTTTTGGCTGAAGATACTGAGCTTCTCTATCGCCTCTTTCCACTTTTGTACTTCTTCTGATTCCTGTGTATTCTATCTGTCAAGGTTTACATGTATAGCCAACATTTATATTGTTGACAAAGGGTATTTTCAATGAATAAGTCGTTGGTCTTGCAAAATTGTATCATGTGATCTCCAGCATTATTTCTATCACCAAGGCTTTTCCAACTACTTGTGAGTCTTCCTTGTTTCCATTTCACATTTCAATCACCAGTAATAATCAATATATATTGATTGCATATTTGGTCAATTTTTAGACTCCAGAAGTTGGTAAAAATCTTCAATTTCCTTTTCTTTGGCTTTAGTGGTTGGTACGTAAATTTAAATAATAGTAGTATTAACTGGTCTGTCTTGTAGGTGTATGGATATTATCATATCACTGATAACACTGTACTTCAGGATGGATTTTGAAACATTCTTTGTGATGATGAGTGCTATGCCATTTGTCCTCACTTTGTCATTCCCGGCACAGTAGATCATATTATTATCTGATTCAGAATGGCCAAAATCAATGCATTCCAGCTCAATAATGCCTAAGATACCGATCTTTATGCTTCCCATTTCATTTTTGGTAATTCCAGTTTTACTACACTCATGTTTCATACATCTGTGTTCCTGTTTTTAATGGATGTTTGCTGCTGTTTCTTCCCATTTTGAGTCATACCCCATCAGCAAATGGAAGTCTGGAAAGCTTTTCCCCATCTAAGTCATTAGGATCAATTCTACTTTGACGAGGCAGCTCATCCATAGTTGCATTTTGAGTGCTTTCTGGCCTGAGGGGCTCATCTTCCAGTACTTTACCAGACAATGTTTCAAGGCAATTCATAAAATTTTCCAATAATATATCAGACAATATTTCACTGATATTCCTAAGGTTTTCACTAGCCAATTCTTTGAGAAGTGGATTGCCCCTTCCTTCTTCCAAGTCTATTATAGTCTGGAAGTTCTACTGAAACCTGTCTACCATGGGACACCCTGCTAATAGATTTTTGGCCTTTGCATTAGCCTCATCAATATATTTTGTATGAGTGGATTCATGCAATATTTGTCTTCTTGTGTCTGACTTATATTTCACTCAGCGTATTTTCAAGGCTCAGATTGAAGCATGTATCAGAAATTCATTTCTCTTTGTGGCTAATTAATATTCCATTTTGTGGATAGAACATATTTTACTTTCCAATCTTCTGGGCTTTTGTTATTCATTTGTTTATTTTATTCATTTTGTTATTGTTGTTAGAATATACACAGCAAAACATATACTGGTAGTAGCCCCGCCTGTCACATGAGAGACCAGGATTCAGTTCTCCAGCAGGGAGACAGATAATCTTTAGTCGTTTTAATACCAAATAATAGTTTAGCTGAACTTATTTTTTTTTTTAAAAAAAGCCTACTTGAAGAATTGTCTATATGTGATCAAATTGACAACAGCAACTCAAAAATGTAGGAACCTTAGGTGGCAGTGAGTTTATATCAATGAGGGAGGAACAAGTCAGAAAAGGAGGGTGAGCATGGTTGTACAAGTAAAGAATGTAATCAATGTCACTGAATTATATTTGTAAGTTTTTAATTGATGGTGTTCATGTTTTAACCTTTAAATCACTAATTCAGATTATTGAGAGTTGCTTAGCTTCCTAGAGAATATATTGTGATGTGTATTTGCATCAGCAGTACTTTGGGCCCATATTTTCCCAAAATTAGGCTATAAAATATGAATGTATTGTATCTTGAATATTAATAATTCATGCCACTACTGCTAATGAGAGGTATATATAAAATAGCCCCCAAAATATATTGTCCTTAAAGGTTAAGACATGTAAGAAACAAAACGTGAATGTGAAGTAATTCCAGTTATGCAGTTTGGTTGAATGGTGACATTTACCTATATAAATAGTAAAGGAGCTAGGACATGCTATGCTTGTATTTGGAGTCAGATGAGCAGAGATTAGCAGTTTGGCTTTAAACATGGTGAATTTCAGGTGCCTGTGGAGACAAGTAGGTATAGATGTTTTATAGAAAATGTCACACATACTTCTGGAGCATTGGTGAAAGGGATGGCTTAAAATTACCAATAAATGAGTCAAGAACTGTTAGATACTGGTTGAAGACATTGTTTTCATTTTTGTTTTTGTAAGCAACCTTGATATATTAAAAAAAAAAAAAAAAAACACTCTGTAACTTGTTTCCTTAGGAGAAGATTAGTTCTCTAAGTGTAGAGGGATTGGAATAGACAGATCATTTTAAATATTTGAAATATTGTTTTCGGAGAGTGAGAAGGAGAAACTATCAACAAAAATAGAAAAAGACAATCTGATTTATTATCATATATATAGCTCAAAAAAACAAACTCACTGCCGCCGAGTCAGATCTGACTCATAGCGACCCTTCCTTGGGTTTCCGAGGCGGTATCATTACGGAAGTAGATCTCCCAATCTTCCTTCCCAGGAGTGGCTGATGGGTGTGAACGGCCAGCCTTCTGATTAGCAATCAAATGCCTTAGGTATTAGGCCAGAGCTCCTTATATATAGTTAGTGTTCACTTTTTTGTTCTAAGTGATTACTTTTTTTTAGACTGCTACTTTTTTGGTTTCTAATTAGTTATCCTTGTTGGAGGCTAATACATAACTTTAGGGTTATAGGGTCAGAAAGCTCAAGGGGAAACAGCACTTAGTACTAAAAGAAGAGAAAAATTGTGCTCATTTAAGAAAATCCTGTGATTATGATAACTGACCATTGCCACTGGCATTATCATATTGTCTTCTTTTTCTTCTGCTGAATGTCAATGTTATTTATTTTAATCCTATTGAATATATTTGTGTGTACAACATTAAATGTTGAATGGGGTGGACTTTTTTAAATACATGAAAATATAATTGTGTGATTCTCTTCAATGTTGTAGTTTACCTCATTCTCAGTTTGTGGTTTTAGCTTTTAGTTTTAAAATTTTAAATTTTAATTTCAATATTTATTAATTATTATAAATATTATTAATTAATTCTTATTGTCAGTATTTTATTTCAAGTCAAAATAATATGTTAAATTGAACACAAATGAGTAATCTGTAAGACTCAGTGTGGAAGATCTTAGCATAATGTTTACTAGATTGATGATCTAATGATATTGCTACAGAAATAAGAGCTCATTATGTTTAATCTATATAAGTATGGTCCTAGAAATCCATTTAGAGTGTATTGTCTTAAGCAAACTTTAAAAATTATGTGGGACATCATATGTTATAAAAAATAAATTAATTAAATAATGGCTTTTATCCAGATTTTACCTCTGAATTTTCATATTTACTAGGTCTTTTTAAAAGCATAGTCATATAATTTTTTAAAGCTAATTATACAGAAGTGGAGTCATCAACTTTTTAACTACCATTTCCTCTCACAAAAAGTTAACGACTTTTAATAATTTCTCTTGTAAATATTCAGAAATTTTATATGCCTATGCAATCATAATATATAGGTGCATATATATGTACGTATGTTTGAGCCCACACATACCAACAACTGGGAGGAAAGTATAGGACCAGATAATTTCCATTCTGTTATATATAAGATCAACAGGAGTCAAAGATAACTTGACAGCAACTGACAACAACATGTATATATGCTTCCACGTAACCAATATTTTACATGCACCTCTTCATATCTGTTCATAGGAGTTCTTTTGATCCTTTATAGCTATCTCATATTCTATTATAATAATTTTTTCTAATAATTAAATATTTATTGAGTACCTACTCATCTCCAGCAACTGTTCTTTGTACAATTTAACAAGACATGCATGGGCATGCCCTCATGGAACCTAGAGTCTTGCAAGTGAGAGATAAAAAATTAAATAAAAATAATTATATATTTTGAAAAGTATTTTGGAAGAATCAAATAAGCTATGAAAATAATAAAAGAGACCTATTTAGCTAAAAAGATCTGGAAAGTGTTCTCCATGAGGAGGTACCATCTGAGTTGAGTTCTGGAATATTGGAAGGAAACAGCCAGACACCAAGAGAAGCTCAAAGTCTCTTTTTGACCCTGCTATACAGTATTCCCAAGGAAGGGTCGCTATGAGTTGGATCTGACTCAATGGCCGTGAGTTTGGTTTTATTTTTCAAGCATGGTATTCCAAGGAGCTCTTGTGGCACAGTGCCTAAGACATTTGACTGCTAACCAGAAGGTTGGCAATTCAAAATCATCAGCCACTCCATAGAGGAAGATGAGGCAATCTACTGCCATAAAGATTTACTGCCCTGGCAACCCAGTGGAGGTCACTATGTGTTGGAATCAACTCCAGCACAGTGAGTTTGTTTTTTTTTTTGGTATATATATTCTACTGAAATATTATACCATGACTTAATTATCCATTCTCCAGTCAGAGGGTTTCTCAGTTGCTAACTGTCCATGTGCAATGATTTCACTAAGGAATATATATGCAAGAATGGCTCTGCAGGATCATGGTGAAGTTAAATCTAATTAAATATATTCCATTTTTTCCCCAAAATGTAGTACAGATTTACATTTCCACTAGCAGTGTGGAAGGGAGCTCTGGTGGAACAATGGTTACATGTTTGGCTGCTAACCCAAAGGTTGCTGGTTTGAAACTTACCAGCAGCACTGTGCTAGAAAATCCTGGCAATCTCTTCCTGGAAATATTACAGCCTAGAAAACGCTATGTGGAGGTTTTCCTCTATTACATGGGGGAGTCAAAAATCAACCCCTAACCAGCAACAACAAGAACAACAAAGCACTGTGGATGAGGGCCTGTTACTTCATAATGCTGTTGTTCAGGATTGTGTGTTTAAATTTCAAAACTCTTGATGTGTAAGATCTGAAAGAATCCTCTCTTAACTTCCATGACACTTCTGTTTCCTGGGTTTTCCCTCCTTTCTTAGTGTCTCAGTTGCTTCTTCTGTTGGTTCCTTCCTTTGATAAACTTTTAATGCTGATGCTTTCTTCTCTCTTTCTCTCTTTCTTGCTGTCTGTTTCATATTTTGAGTACCCCTGGTTGTAGACTGATAACTACCAACGATGTGCCTTTGGCTTTAAGCTTTCTCCATACTTCTGTTTCCATCTGCCTATTGGAGTCCCTGGGTGATATAAAAGATTATTTTTCTCAGCTGCTAACTGAAAGGTTGGAGGCTCAGGTCCACTGAGAGTTGTCACTGAATAAATTGTTGGTAATCTGCTTCCAAAATATTGTTGTTGTTGTTGTTGTTTGCCGTCGAGTCGGCCCCGACTCATAGTGACCCCTCCTTGGGTTTCCGAGGCAGTATCACTACGGAAGTAGGATTGCCCAACATTCCTTCCGAGGAGTGGCTGGTGGGTTTGAACTGCCAGCCTTCTGGTGAGCAGTCAAGTGCCTTAGGCACTATGCTACCAGAGCTCCTTCCAAAATAGTAGTCATTGAAAATCTTAGGGAGCACTATTCTGACTCACAGAGTGTTATCAGGAGTTGGAGTCAATGCAGTGGCAACTGGTTGTTATTGATTATCATAGCTGGTTGTCCAACAGACACCTAAGTAGTGCTAAAATAATTTATTACAATGAAAATGAGAGGGCAATAGGAATCTTTGCTTTAGTCTCATTGACATTAGACACTCAGTGCCCCCTTCCTTTAAGCTTATTCACTCACTTGTGCCTCACGCATGCTTTCTCTCCCTTCTTCCTTCCCACCTTCCCTATCAGTCTCTCTTCCTCTCCTTCTCCCTCTATCCCACTGTCTCTTGCCCTTAAAGCAATGGCCTTTGTAATTTTGTTGATCTTTTAGCAGTGTTCATAATTCCAGGAATCATAGGATAACAAAGATGTGGTTTACCTACAGAAGTCAATTAAAGGTGAGAGGACGGTGCATAAAAATAATAGTTGATCCATTAGGAGAAATAATCCATAGAGGAATTAAGGAAAGGTAGAAAACAATGCAGATACAATAAGTGCAGTTAAGGACGTGTTCACTGAAGGAAAGATGGAATACTGACATTCATGCTTGTGCCAGACTTTGAGGTAGTCTCTTAAATGCTTTGTTAACATAAATTACATGACATGATGGGAGGCCAAGAGGAATCTGGTGAGCATGGAATAGGACTAGCAGTGCAGCCTGGATACAGGCTAATGGAGGATGAGATCCCAGAGAAGCTCATGAGATGCTTGTCTGTGAGGCCTTGTGGTAGCAGAGGAGAAGTTTTGTGTTTGTTTGTCTTAAAATTTCTTCTTACTAGGTTTAGAGATCATAGATATTTTTATCAAGAAGTTTAGTAAAACTTTTGCCTAAACTTGTCTTGTAGTCTTCGGATAATAAGTAATATAGCATGTATAAATATATAACTAGATTGACTATTCCTGAACTCTTTTGTGCTATTGCTTGTACTACACACTCTTGAAGGGATTATTTTATTGAATTCTCACCATCACCTTATGAGGCAGCAATACCATTATCTCTGTTTCACAAGTGTAGAAACTAAGACTTATAAAGGCCATGCTTAAGGTCATGATTTATTAAGTGTCTGATCCAAGCCCTGAACCTGTGTCTTCTGAAACCAAAGGCTGTGCCCATATTCATACACATCATGATTTCTCATATGATGACTTGTTAATTACCCTGTGAGCTGCCTGCATATGAAATGCTATAGGAGGCAAGAGGAGAGAGATAAGGAAAGATAAAGACTTCATGGAAGAAGAAAACTCCATTGGCCCAGGCTTGTTGGTATATGAAGGGAAGTAGTGGTATGGAGCCACTGTAAACACAGACAAAGCCTAGGAAACACATTTGGTGGCCCATAAATAGATCAGTATGGATAATATCTGGGATGTGTATAGATCTTTAGAGAGAGTTGAGTTTTGCAGCAGAAATGTATGAATTCTTATAATTTATTACATTCAAAATAAGGAATTTTAAATGAGTTTTGTAAGCCAGTGATAGCAATCATAATGTTTTGAGCAGGAAGGTTAAATAAAGGAAATGATATTTTAGGATAATTAATCTTTCAGTTCTAAGTAGGATAGTTCAAAATGGAAAGAATATAGAGCTAAGGAAATGAATTATGCAATTAGAAAACTGTTGCACTATTGAAGTACAAGTTAGAAAGTTTGGCCTATGGAGGTGACATTGAAGATGGAAAGGGGACAGAGAAGACAAGTTATAAACTCAAGAGATTTTAATTTTTAAAATGCATTAAAAATTACATTTAAGGTTATGTTACCATCCCACAAAGATCTAGAAGATTTGGGTTCCCTTCTATGTGCTCCTGTACTGCCCCATATAAACTTCTATCAAAATACTCACCACACTAAGTGTTTACTTCTTTCTCTTCTGTCTGGACTATGGACCCATTGATGTGAACATCTTGATGTTTATCTTTGTATCCCTAGAGCTTAGCCTTCTGTCTCTAAAAAACAGGATGAGTGAATAATGGATCATATTTAAATGCTGTTGTTGTTAACCGCCATCAAATCAGCCCCCAATTCATGGTGACACCATGCACAATGGGATTGGACCATTGGGATCATAGTGTTTTCATTGGCTGAATTTTGGAAGTAGGTTGTCAGGCTTTTCTTCCCAGTCTGTCTTGATTTGGAAGCTCTGCTGAAGCCTGTTGAGTGTCATAGCAACACCCAAACCTCGGCTGACAGACAGATGATGGCTGCTCGTGAGGTGCATTGGCCAGGAATGAAACTCAGGTTTCCAGCCTGGAAAGTGAGAATTGCATCAGTGGACTACCACTGCCCTGTTGTTTGCCGTCGAGTCAGACCCGACTCATAGCAATCCCCCCTTGGGTTTCTGAGGCAATGTCACTACGGAAGTAGATTGCCCAGCCTTCCTTCCGAGGGGGACTGGTGGTTGAACCTCCAGCTTTCTGGTTAGCAGTCAAGTGCCTTACGCATTATGCTACCACTGCTCCACACACTTTAATGGAATGATAATAATAGCAGCTAACATAATTTACAGCTTACAAAGTTGTGTCTGTACACTTCTAAAATGTGTCATGAGTCCATCTCCTTCTCCAGCTTCCCCAGTTACTGCCATACTTGCAGTGACTTCCTAACTGCTCCTTTTGTGCTTGTATTCACTCCAATTCATTAACCACACGACAGCTAGAATGATCCTTTTCTAACACAGATCTGTTATATCATTTAAAGGCTTAAAGCATTTCTCTGCCTTCTATATTACACCTAGTATAGTACACCTAGATAGTATAACAACCATACAAGTTGTTATACTGTCTGGTCATGCAACTCTTTTTCCTAGATCTACTCCTTTTTAGCAACAATGATCTTGTTTCAATTCCCTGAATACTCAAAGCTCTTTCATGCTATTCCAGTTATGTATTACCACAAACCAATCTACTCCAAAACTTAGTGGGTTAAATCAACAACAGCATTTATTTTGCTCACAATATATAATGTGGCCAGGACACAGCAAAAATTGCTTTTCTCTTCTAACAGTTCATAGTCTGGAAGCTGGAGTCATCAGAAGACATGATAGTCACATTTTAAACAGTTGATGCTGGCTAATTGGCTGGGAATTTAGATGAGGCTTTCAGAGGGTAAACCTACATGCAGCCTCTATATGTGACCTAGGCATCTACATAATGTGGTAGCTGGGTTGCAAGGGTAACTTTCCTTAATACTTTCAAGACCGAATTATTTTCTGCTTTGAGTTTTTTCTTGAAACCTTGTGTTTTCAGTAATGGAAGGCATTTAAATTGAAAACTTGAAAAAAATTGGAGGTAATATGCATTTTAGGAGCTCTGGTAGCATAGTGCCTAAGCCACTTGACTGCTAACCACAAGGCTGGTGGTTCAAACCCACCAGCCACTCCTCAGAAGGAAGATGGGGCAATCTACTTCCTTAGTGATACCTCCTCGGAAACCCAAGGGAGGGGTCACTATGAATCGGATCCGACTTGACGGCACATAGCAACAACAACATTATTGGGTCCCCTAATTAATTAGACTTTCACAACTCACTATATTCTCTTTAAATTATTTGTTATGACTTGCAATTGTCATTTATTTGGAAATTATTTATTTAATGTTTAACTCCTCCATCAGTCTGTTGTTGTTGTTGTTGTTATGTGCCATCAAGTCGGACCTGTCTCATAGCGACCCCTCCTTGGGTTTCCGAGGCAGTATCACTGCGGAAGTAGATTGCCCCATCTTCCTTCCGAGGAGTGGCTGGTGGGTTTGAACTGCCAGCCTTCTGGTTAGCAGTCAAGTGCCTTAGGCACTATGCTACCAGAGCTCCCATCAGTCTGTAGGCACCATGATATCAGAGACTACTCTATTATTAACTGCTGTGATCCCAAGGTTTACTCTGGATCCTGAACATAAGAGGTTTTCAGTAAATATTTGTGAATGAGTGCATCACAGAAGAGCTTTTTGTTTGTTTGTTTTGTTTTAGTGCCTTCTTCTTTCAAGGACCCTGGAATATGGCTTCTTGTCCTTGAGAAATTTTCATTATTTTTCACTCATAAACTATAGAAAGGAGCCCTGATAGTGTAGTGCCTAAGGCACTTGACTGCTATGCAGAATGCTGGCGGTTCAAACCCACCAGCCACTCCTCGGAAGGAAGATGGGGCAATCCACTTCTGTAGTGACACCTCCTCGGAAGCCCAAGGAGGGGTCGCTATGAGTCGGTTCCGACTTGACGGCACATAACAACAACAACAATAAACTATAGAGCATATACATTATTAAAACATGGTAGCCTTATTTTGAAGAGTTTTTAAACATCAAAAAGCATTATTCTTTTTATGATCATAATTATAATAGATCCTAACCTCTTTTAACCTACATTTATACCAGTCCCCTGGAAAACAAATGTTACATTTCTAAGAACTATATCACCTTTCATGGTTTTAAAGTATACTTTCATGGTTTTAAAACATAAGATTGTACCTAGGAAGAGACTGCTGATTTGTGAGAGCACCCATTTCTGAAAGTAGGAAAACGTTTGTTTTTGTTGTTTTTCAGTATTATTTCCTTATCCACTCTGTCTTCTGTAGTTTTATCAGAAGAATCTGCCCGAGTACCTCTCCTCCCCTACATCCAAATTAACTTTGAGGCTTCGCATGTTCAATACTCAACATAATTACTTTTAGAAAAAGTAAATCAAATGTCTTTCCTTCTCATTTGGTGAGATCAGGAAAAATCAGGGTAGATCGTTTTCCTTTGCCTTGAGACAGGTATCCTCTTTTGAAGGAAATAGAAGTTTTATATTTTGAGAGCTTCTTATCTTTTTCATTGGCAACTGGTAATTTATGGATCCTGTAAGGTAGATGAGTAATACTCACCATGCATTTTATATTTGTTTTTTATTCTGTTATATGTTTTCACTAAACTGGCCTCACCACTGATGAGTTTCAGCTGAGTGAAACAAAACAGCTAGTTTTTAACCTAGAATGATCTCTGTGGATTATTTGTAATCTTATGCAATAGGGGTTAGGTTTGTCAAAAGTTCCCCTTGCTGGCTTCCTGACAGCTGTAAGATCAAGAGCCATTTTAGATTTCACTCGGGGACTATATTCTGGGTATCACCTCCTTGCTTTGGAGCCCTGAGCAAATTGATTAACCCTTCTTAACTTGTTTTCTTATCCATAAAATGAAGATATCAATCTCACAGGCTTGTTGTGATAATTATGTGAGGTAATGTGTTAAAGAGCTTAACAGAGTGCCTGGCTTAATAAATGTTAGCTCTTGGTATATTATTTATATGGAATATTAATATTTCTGAACACAATTGTTAAGCAGAAAAAAATATTTCACTTTGTTTTTGTCTCGAGGTATAAGGGAGGAAGGTAGAGTTAGAAAAGGCAAAAATAAAACCACCAGATACTGTTCCTATGAAACAGTGTCATTTCATATTTAACCTTGTTTCATATTTCTTTGGGGTTACCCAAATTTCCCTGGGAAGTTACTAACCTTTGCTGTGATAAGCAAGGATTCGATGTTCATATTTGGAGAACCAAACTCCTGGTGGAGCCTATTTGTATGTGGTGATAGTGGTGAATAATTAGATAGTAAACTCAGCAGAAAATATAGCAAAATATTATTTGCATGGTTTCAGTTGTGATATTAATGGGACCTGAATAAAAGGGTTCCCCACTTTAGCTATCTCTATAAATTGTTGTTGTTGTTAAGTGCCGTCAAGTAGTCTCCAGCTCATAGCAACCCTGTGCACAGCAGAACAAAACACTCCTTGGTCTTGTGCCAGCCTCATGATCCTTGCAATACCTGAGCTCATCATTGCAGCCACTGTTGCAAGTCTACCCATCTTGTTGAGGGCCTTCCCCTTCTTTGTTGACCCTCCATTTTACCAAGCATGATACTCTTTTTCAGGGAATGGTTCCTCTGACAATATGACCAAAGTAGGTGAGACAAAGTCTGGCCATTCTCACTTCCAAGAAGCATTCTGGCTACACTTCTTCCAGGACAGATTTGTTAGTCCTTTTAGCAGACCATTGTACTCTTAGCATTCTTCTCCAACACCACAACTCAAAAGCATGTACTCTTCTTCGATCTTCCTCATTTGTTGTCCAGCTCTCACATACATAAGAGTCAATTGAAAATACTTGGACTAGGCACACCATAGTCTTCAGGGAGACATCTTTGCTCTTCATCACTTGAAAGAGGTCTTTTGCAGCAGATTTTCCCAGTGCAATACATTGTTAATGTCTTGACTGTTGCTTCCATTGGTGTTGATCATAGAGCCAAGTATTATGAAATCCTTGGCAACTTCAATCTTTTCTCCATCCACCTTGAAGCTGTTTATTGGACCTGTTGTGAGAATTTTTGTTTTATTTATATTGAGGTGTAATCCATACTTCCGACTGTAGTCTTCAATCTCCATCAGTAAGTGCTTCAAGTCATCCTCACTTTAGCAAGTAATGGGCTCATCGTTGTGTCATCTGTCTGTTGCAGATCATTAAAGAATCTTCCTCCAATCCTGATGCCACATTCTTCTTCATTTAATCCAGCTTCTTGGATTATTTCCTTGGCATACAAGTTGAATAAGTATGGTGAAAGTATACAACCTCCACACACTCCCATTTTGATTGTGAACTATGCAGTATCCCCTTGTTCTGTTTGAACGACAGCTTCCTGATCTATGTACAGATTCCTCATAGTACAATCAAGTGTTTGGAATTCCTATCCTTTTCAATGTTATCCACAATTTGTTATGATCCACACAAGTGAATGCTTTTGCATTGTCAATAAAATGTAAGTAAGCAGCTTTCTGGTACTCTTTATTTTCAGCTAACATCCATCTGACATCAGCAATGATATCCCTCATTCCATGTCTTTTTCTGAATCTATTTTGCATTTCTGGAAGCTCTCTGTCAGTATACTGTTTCTGAATTATCTTCGTAAGATGTTGCTTGCATGTGATATTAATGATATTGTTTGATAATTTCCATGTTCTTTGGGATTCCCTTTCTTTAGGATGGGTACCAATATGGATCTTTTCCTGTCAGTTGACCAGGTAGCTGTCTTCCAAATCTCTTGGCATTACCGAGTGAGTGCCTCCAGTGGGCCATCTCTTTGTTGAAACATCTCAATGGGTATTCTTTCAATTCTTGGAGCCTCGTTCTTCACCACTTCCTTGAGTGCATCTTTGATTTCTTCTTTCAATACCATTGGTTCTTGATCATATGCCGCTTCTTTTTGGTACAGTGACTCTCTGTATTCATTCCATCTTCTTTTGATGCTTCCTGAATCATTCAATATTTTGCCCACAGAATCTTTCAGTATTACAACTCGAGGCTTAAGTTTTTTCTCAGTTTTTTCAGCTTCAGAAGTGCCAAGCATGTTCTTCCCTTTTATTTTTCTAACTCCAGGTCTTTGCACATTTCATTATAGTAATTGGCTTTGTCTGCTCACGCTGCTCTTTAAAATCTGTTCAGCTCTTATATCTTGTCATTTCCTTCATTTGCTTTAGCTACTCTCTGTTCAAGGGCAAGTTTCAGAGTCTCTTCTGACATCCGTTTTGGTCTTTTCTTCCTTTTTTGTCTTTTTAATGACTTCCTGTTTTCTTCATGTATGATATTCTTGATGTCATCCCACAATTCCTTTGGTTTTTGATCATTGGTGTTGAATGAATGAAATCTATTCTTTAGATAGTCTCTAAATTCAGGATGGATATTATCAAGGTCGTATTTTGGCTCTCATGGGCTTATTTTAATTTTCTTCAACTTCAACTTGAACTTCCGTAAGAACATTTGATGGTCTGTTCCACCATCAGCTTGTGGCCTTGTTTTAGTCGAAGATACTGAACTTTTCCATTGCCTCTTGTCACAGATACAGTCATTCTGATTCTTATCTATTCCTTCTGGTGAAGCTCATGTGTATAGTTGTTGCTTATGTTGTTGAAAAAATGTCTTTGCAATGAATAAGTTGGTGGTCTTGCAAAATTCTATCATGTGATCTCTAGCATTATTTCTATCACCAAGGCCATATTTTCCGACTACCGATAGCTCTTCTTTGTTCCGACTTTTGCATTCTAGTACCCAGTGATAACCCATATTGAATGCATATTTGGTCAATTTCAGACTGCAGAAGTTGGTAGAAATCTTCAGTTTCCTCATCTTTGGCTTTGGTGGTTGGTGCATAAATTAGAATAATAGTAGTATTAACTGGTCTTTGTTTTAGGTGTATGGATATTATCCTATTACTGACAGCATTGTATTGAGTACAGATCTTGAAACAGTCTTTCTGATGATGAATGTCACACCATTCCTCCTTAATTTATCATTTCTGGCTCAGTGAATCACATGTCTGTCCAAAACCAGTCCATTTCAGCTCACTAAAGCCTAGGATACCGATCTTTATGAATTCCATTTCATTTTTGACAACTTCCAATTTTCCTAGATTCATACTTTGTACATTCCATGTTCCAATTATTAATGAATGTTTGCATCAGTTTCTGCTCATTTTGAGTCATGCCACATCATCCAATGGAGGTCCCAAAAGCTTTACTCTATCTATATCATTGAAGTAGTCTGTACTCTGAAGAATCAACTCTTCCCCAGTCAAATTTTGAGTCACTTCTGACCTGATGGACTCATCTTCTGGCACTATATCAGACAATGTTTCAGGGCTGTTCATAAAGTTTTCCAGTAATATATCAGACGGTGTTTCACTCCTGTTCATAAGGTTCACTGGCCAATTGTTTGAGAAGTGGATCGCTTCTTCCTTCTTCTGAGTCTGTCTTAGACCAGAAGCTCTGATGATACCTGTCCACCGTGGGTAACCCTGCTGGCATTTTTCAGCACAGTGGCATAGCCACCAGTGTCATAGAAACATGATGACAAACTGACAGACAAATTTGTCTCCCTTAGTTGTTCGTAACCCCTCTGCATCTGCCTACCTCAGGCAATAGCCTTAAAATATAGCCAATCCCAAACAAAAAGTGGCCCCCAGCCCTGGGCCCACCTACCTTGGGCCCGTCCTTAAACTAGAGACATCCCCAAGTGAAAAGCAGCCTTCACGCCCCAGCCCGCCTCCCTCAGGCCCTGGCATTAATATAGAGTTCCACCCAAGAGAAAAGCAGCCTCCAAGCCCTGGGCCATCTCTCTAAATTACCTGTTTTATATTCATTTAACACTTATTACTGAAGTTCAGCAATGTGCCAGGGCCTGTTCTTCACGTTGTGCCTACAGTGCTAAAAAAGATGTAAAGGTGAAACACAAAACCATAAATAAACAAAACAACTGGAAGGCTATTGTGATAAAAAGCAATGAAAGATATAAACAGAGTAGTACTGGGGATTACTGGTGGTGTGGTGAGGTGGGGTCAGGGAAGGGTTCTTTGAAAAAATCTAATTGGCATTAGATTCTAAAGCAAAAGAGCGGGGAGAAAACTTATTTCCTCCACCAGGAAAAGCAAATGCAATGGCTCAAGAGAGGAAAAATTTTGGCATGTTCTGGGAACTGAAAAATAGACGGTGTGTCTCAAGAGAGGGTGTTATGAAAACAGCTCAGATAGTTAACAGATAATTTTAAGCCATAATAATGACTTTGGAGTTTTTAAGTTCAGTGGTGACTGCTGAAAAGCAATGATCAAATGAATGGCATGTTCTGATCTACATTTAAAAAAGTGCAACTCAAATTAGGGGGGGGTACAAAAGAGAATGGTAGCAATATGAAAGCACAGAGGCAACTGGAGAGTTTTGCAGTGTATGGTGGGAAATAATGGTACTTTGAACAAGTGGTGGTTGATGGTTTTGGTGCTGATAAGATGATTTTAGAATCATAGCAACCCCCTATGACAGAGTATAACTGCCCCATAGGGTTTTCTAGGCTATAACCTTTATGGGAGCAAATCACCAGGTCTTCTCTCACAGAGCTGCTGTGTGGGTTCAAACCACCACCTCTTCAGTGAGCAGCTGCTTGCTTAACCATTGCACCACTAGGGATTGTTGAACAAAGAGTTGCAGCAGAAAAAAGAATTTTGATTCAAGGTCAAAATGGAGCTAAGATGTGATGATGGATTGGATATCCATCATGAAGAAAAGATGAAATTAAAGATGCCACCTGTATTTTTTATTTAAACAGCAGTGTGACAGTGAAGTTTGGATATTAAGGTGAGTCATGTTGTTGTTGTTGTTGTTATGTGCCGTCGAGTCAAACCCAACTCATAGTGACCCCTCCTTGGGTTTCCGAGGCAGTATCACTACAGAAGTAGGATTGCCCAACCTTCCTTCCGAGGAATGGCTGGTGGGTTTGAACCGCCAGCCGTCTGGTTAGCAGGCAAGTGTCTTAGCCACTATGCCACCAGAGCTCCCCCCAAGGTGAGTCATAGTTGCTCTTAAATGACATGTTTCAGCACATTCATGATATTAAGGCTTGGGTTTTGATGAGATAATCAAGGACATTGTAAACACAGTTGACCAGCAATGATGACACTATAATAATAAAGGACTCTGAAAGAATTTGTTAATAAAGTGAGAAGAAAGGATAAGGGCTTTAGCAAAGAGAGTATCAGTGTGTTTTTTTTTTTTTTTTTTTTAAACATTGTAGAATTAAAATGGCCCTAAGTGAAGTATCCTAGCAGGGATGAAGATTATTAACTGGGCTGGGCAGATTGGATGTGCAAGGCTATTTTGCACTGACAATTAGAAAAACCCTAGATAGTAGGTGTTAGTGTTATATCCAGACCAATTCAATGTCCTTTCTTGATGTAAAATGGGTTGTTTTGTTTGCATAAAAACAGAATATTCTCATTATATGTATGTTTTTATAATAATATTCTTATTATATAATATTCTTATTATATGTATGTTTTTATACAGTCTTCCTTCTCATTTTGAAATGTGAATAGGGTTTCCCAAGATACAGACAGGCAGCTGGATCTCTTCTCTATGTGACAGCCTACAATAACAGAAGGAGGCGAGTTTGTGTGTCAGTTAGACCTCTATTTGAATACAGATTTCTAATCTTAATATTAGGAGCTCTGGTGCCACACTAGTTAAGACATTTGGCTGTTAAGCAGGTCATTGGCTCAAACCCACCAGCTGCTCTGTGGGAGGGAGATGTGGCAATCTACTTCCATAAAGATTTATAGGTTTGGAAATCCTATGGGGGTTACTATGAGTCAGATTGACTTGATGGCAGTGGGTTTTATCTTACTATTGGTGTGCCTGTGGACCAAGTTACTTAATCTCCCTTTGGTTTTATTCTGTCATTGATGAAACAGAGGTAGATAAAGCTTAACAAGCAGACTTGTTGAAAAGTTTAAAGATTGTTGTTGTATCCAGTTGGCTATAACTCATGGCAACTCCTACCTAAGGACAACTGAATGAACAAACACTGCTGGCCCCACACTATCCTCCTGATCACAGGCATGTTTGAATCCACTGTTTCCTCAGGGGCGGAGACTTACCTTCCAGCACAATATCAGGCAATATTCTGTTGTGATTCATAGGGTTTTCATTGGCTGATTTTCAGAGGTAGATGACCAGGCCTTTCTTCCTGGTCTGGCTTAGTCCAGAAGCTCCCCTGAAGCCTGCTGAAGCCTGTCTACCATGGGTGACATTGCTGACATTTGAAATACTAGAGGCATAGCTGCCAGCATCACAACAATATGTGAGCCACTACATTGTGACAGACTAACTGACAGGTGGTGGAAGGATTGAAGATAATACATGTAAATCACCTGGTACATTGTGGGTAGGAGAGGAATGGTAGAGGTTTTTTTTTTTTTTTTTTTTAATCAAAGCCTGTTGGGAGTAGGACTGGTATATTAGTGTGACCAAAAATAGTTTCCGTGAAGGAAAAGACTAAGGCACATGTAGCATGAGTCCAAATCATGAATGACTTGGAAGCCATTCTAAGGAATTGTTTATGTAATGTGTGAGTAGTTTCAATAGTGCAAAACAGAAAAAGAAGAAATTGGGAAGTGTCATGGTCAGAATGTATTATATAAATTCATTGCCATTGAGTTGTTGATTGCAGCTCATATGACACTATAGGACAGAGTACAACTGCCCCTTAGTGTTTCTAAGGCTGTAATCTTTATAGAAGCAGTCTGCTCCATCTTTTTCCTGTGGAGTGCCTGCTGGATTCAAACCTCCAACCTTTTGGTTAGCTGTTGAGTGCTTAACCAGTGCCCTAGCAGGGCTCCTATATAATATATGTTGTTGTTGTTGTTGTTTGCCGTCGAGTCGGCCCCGACTCATAGCGACCCCTCCTTGGGTTTCCGAGGCAGTTATCACTACGGAAGTAGGAATGCCCAACCTTCCTTCCGAGGAGTAGTTGGTGGGTTTGAACCGCCAGCCTCCTGGTTAGCAGTCAAGTGCTTTAGGCACTATGCTACCAGAGCTCCTATATAATATATAGATACTGATAAACTGTTTTCTATATAGATACTGATAAACTGTTTTCTCATCCCTTGAAGAGAGTAAATATGGCAAATTGGAGAGACTATAAAGAACTAGCTTTATTTTTAAAAATAATTCCTATCAGATTAATGATCTCCATATTTTTATTTTTTTTAATCTCCATCAATCAATTTTTTCAACACATACCCATTTCTTATTTATAATTGTATTCATGAACTGTTGTACTAAATATTACATAGGCTGTATAACATTCTGAACATAGAGATATTAAAATAAGCTAAAGATGATAAAAAAAATTAATCATTTTATTTTACTTATTAATTATATTTACATTAGAAATATCATTAATCATTATCCTTTCTTGTAGAATTCCATTACTGACCATGCTTCTGCCTTTATTCTTGAAAATGTTGTTTCAACAGTTTGTAATACAGCTATTTCATGATCAGTTTATTTCTGATCTTCATCTTAAAACTTACTGTTGCCAAGAGACACCTCAGGAAGATACGCAAATGCAAATGGAAAAATTGCATCATTGGCTGATTACAAATAACGAAGCTCATTTTATAAGCCTATCAATTATGCAGAGGTTTTTGGTAAAATTTACTCAGCTGGTAAATTTCCATCTTCCCTGATGTCTACCAGTTGTTCCTAAAAGCTAATCAGAAGGTGTTGCATTTTCATATTTTTAACAAGTGGGCTTAAAACCCACTGGCACTATTCTTCTGGCAGATTATTTTATATTTGTCAAATTCTGCTGCCAAGATTTTAAAGTAGAAAATTGTAAGAGAGTTTTAATTGGTGATCTGTCTTTTTGAGCTGTAAGTCCTATAATGATGAAAACGTTTCTAAACATCCATCTTTATAATACTTTCATCATGATGCAAGTTTGTTTCAAAAATAGTTCCTTTCTCCTGCATTGTTGAAACATTCCTTTTATATTGATGGGCCAGATTAAAAATTTTGTTGTTTTTTAACCCCAGGAATACCTAGCTATTCAAGAGTTAAATCAGCAAAGTCAGCACAGAAAATGTCAGCACTTTTGTCTTTTCGTAAAAGAAAATGCTTAACTCATGTTTTAGTTTGACAACCCATTTAAATACCTTGTCATGAGATAATCAACAAAGTAATATTTTCTACAGAATATTTTTTTGGTCACTTTCCATAGTATTACAAATTATAATAAGATATTTAGAAGTCCAGGGGGACACAGTTAAGCCTTAGGGTAGTAACTGAAAGTTGGGGTTTGAATTCATCCAGAGGTACTTTGGAAAAAAGCCTTGGCAATCTGATTCTCAAAGATCACAGCCATTGGAAATCCTGTATTAAAGAGTTGTATTCATAGGAGCTCTGGTAGCATAGTCCCTAAGGCATTTGACTGCTAACCAGAAGGCTAGCGCTTCAAACCCATCAGCCACTCCTCAGAAGGAAGGTTGGGCAATCTACTTCCATAGTGATACCATCTTGGAAATCCGAGGAGAGATCATTATGAGTCGGGTCCCAGTGGACGCACATAACAACAATAACATTCAGAAATACATGGGGTTGCCATAAGTTGGAATCAATGGATGTGATAAGATTTCTTTTTTAAATGATATCATCCATAAATCCTTTAAAATAGCTGTATGTTACAGTGTGCTAGGATTGAACTGTTGAAATTGACACTGTCAACCACTCCATGTTGTGAAACTTTACCTCCCCCTGCAAGATACCTGGCAGAACACAGGAGATAAATGAATAGATGATGTCTGGTCTGAGTAAAAGTACAAGGGTCAGTATGCACATTAAATAAAAGTTCACCTCTTTATTTCAGGTTTCAGGTATAAGTATGCACATTATATATAATGCTGTCATGTTTTGTGCCAACATCGCAATGGCACATTTTCATTCCTACTTTGAATACCCTAATTAAAATTTAATTTTGCATCAATTTTTTATTCTGTTGATGAGACTGAATCTGTCTTCCTCCTTCCCCAAATAAAAGCAAGTTGAGCCAATCATACACATAACTTAATCTCATATATATCCCTTTTAGAAATTTCACAAGGTGCGTCACTCACTGTTTTTTTTTTCCCCCACTTAACTCATGCAAACAAACACAGATATGAGGGAAATTTTATTCTGTTTTTGGATTTGTGAAATGATTTTGATATAAAGTAGAAACCTACCAGTAATGACTGTGAGCAATTACTTTTTTGGTAGCTGTTTCTGTCTACTTAAGGCACATTAGGGTTTATGGTAACATATATATACCTTGCTATTCTGAGGCACTTGACTGCTAACCAGAAGGCTGGCAGTTCAAACCCCCCAGCCATTCCTCAGAAGGAAGAAGGTTGGGCAATCTATAGAAATAGTGCCTTGGAAACCCAAGGAGGGGTCACTATGAGTCGGGTCTGACTCCACGGCACATAACAACAACAACATATTTGGTTGTATTTGCTTTTTTTGAATGGTGGGGTGTGGGGTGTTCTTTGGTTACAGTAAGATTTGTGTTTATTGTGTGTTTCTGCTACACATGTTGTTGTTAGCTGCCTTGTAGTTGTCATGACAGACGCCTGTAAAACAGAAGGAGAAGTGGCTGCATCCTTCTCCATCTTCACAGTCATTGCTGTCTCCAGTCCGTTGTTGTGGCTGCTCTGTATCATCAGTGCTTTCCAACCTCGGGGCCCGTCCTCCACTGTGTATCAGACATTTTCTCTTGTAATTCGTAGGATATTCGTGGGCTAATTTTGGAAACTATATCAGCAGGCCTTTCTATAGGAGCTCTGGTAGCATAGTGCCTAAGACACTTGACTGCTAACCAGAAGGCTGGTGGTTCAAACCCACCAGCCACTCCTTGGAAGGAAGATGGGGCAATCTACTTCCATAGTGATTCTGCCTTGGAAACTCAAGGAGGGGTCGCTATGAGTGGGGTCTGACTCGACAGCACATAACAACAACAACAATTCTATACGTACATTTTTAAATATCTAAAGCATACTTTAAAAAATTCAGCAAAGACAGGCTGCAGGTGCAAACCAAACCCCACCCACCGCCACTGGTTGAAATCAAAGGCAGATAAAGAGTGTATCATATTCTCTGCAACTTTTCAGGACATTGCTTAGTATACGGGAGAATCCCAATTCAGGGCTGCTGCTTTTTCTCTCCAGAGCTCAGGCATTACTGTTTGAAGACTTTTGCCCCACAACTACTAAGTACAAAGTGCAGTACACTCCTTTGTAGAATGGATAAAACTTAGCTCTGTCTTTACACAGTAAGTTTTCACTTTTTTTTATAAATGAGAAAGTCTCACATTAAAATGAAAATATGGTCATGGTGATGATTACTGTGTTGTTGTTGTTGTTAGGCACAGTTAAGTCAATTCTGACTCCTTGTGACCCCATGCCCATAGGGTTTTCTAGGCCATAATCTTAACGGGAGTAGATGTAACTATCTTTCTCTGCAAAGTCACAGGGTGGGTTCAAACTGCCAATGTTTTGCTTAGTGGTGGAGTAAATTAAGCACGCCCCCACCAGGGCTGCTTCTGATGATTATTACTTTTACTAATGGCCCAGCTCTTTTCCATCTCACTGCCCAACTGGGAGTTGCCTCTTCCTTGATAAAATGTTTAGTTCAGTAACTTTAGTCCTTCCACTGTTTCATTTCTATTTTAAGAAGCCATTTAATAGACAGTGAAATTCTAAATAAATTTAATTCTATACCTGCAATTTCATATATGGATTCATTCATGGTAAAGAGGGCATGGTGATTTAGAGCCCATTTTAAGTTTTTGAATGATCAGAAAGGCTAATTTCTGCCTCATTAACTTACTCTTTGAATTTGCAATTTGACCAATTCTGAATGACTGCTACCCCATCAATTTAATTTTTTTGGTTAATAAAAACCAAAAACCAAACTCACTGCCAACAAGTTGGATCCGACTCATAGCAACCCCTCCTTGGGTTTCCAAGGCAGTTTCACTATGGAAGTAGATTGCCCAACCTTCCTTCTGAGGAGTGTCTGGTGGGTTTGAACCACCAGCCTTCTGGTTAGCAGTCAAATGCCTTAGTCACTATGCTAACAGAGTAGTTAGAATTAATATTTATGGCCACTTTTCCAACTAGAATACTTAGGCCCTAAATCTTGCCATTCTTTACAACCAATAAATCTCTGGTACTTCTTAGAAAATATGAAAATAGAAAATAGAAATCTATGCTAACATTGCTGATGAAACCACAAAATACAGGGTTGATCACTTTTTGGTTGTTAATTTTAATTTATAACAGAATTTAACAAATATGTTTAGAATGTCATATTCAAAAATACAAATAAACTTTTCATAACATCACATAATTTGACTATTACAAATACATTATTTTAGTTGCATTTTTTCTGAAATGCTGGAAATATCAGAATGTATATTTTCCATTATATTTAAATATTTTGCTAGTATGTTGCAATTTAATATGAAGTCCATTATTTAAATATATATATATATATATATATATATATATATATATATATATATTCCAAAATAGTAAAAGAAAATATTATTGAGTCATGTAATGGATGTGATTGTTACTAAATAAATGCTATAAAATATATTTCTCACCTTTACAGTTTTCTTTTCATACTTTATAGTAAAATTTGGATCATATTACCATTGGATACAGGGAACTAGCCTTTGGCCATGCTACTCTTTAGCCAGAAATGAATTATACCTGAAATAACTGGCTCAGTCACAAACAGGCATTAAGTAAGGTCTGGCAACATTATTTTTCATTAAATAAAATTTGCCAAACATGAGCCCCCAATTACCCTGTTCTTTTCCCTCTAATCATTTCTGTACTTTCTAAAATATATAACTTCTTGTGTTAATGAATTCAGTCCTTGAGTGACTTTTTTCAATTTAAAAAAAAAAAAAAAATTGGATGGATGTCTGAGCTCCTTACAATTATTTGGGGTCATCATTTCAAAAGGTTTTCTCTATATGTTGAATATTGTCAATGAGGGAAATTTAAATTATTTTTGCATTTGTGATTCCCCTAGTAAATTAATAGTACTATCTTAGTTTTATGTTAAGATCCTTGATAAATTTTTTAGTCTTCAAAGACTAGAGGGACATTTTTTGTAACTTATAGTACTGACATGAACAAATAAGAAGACTATATGTTCTAAAAGTGCTCTGCTTAGATTTTCTATTAGTTATGAAAACTACTCACAGCTTCTTTGTTTGAGAACTATATTTTAGGATGTTACTCTGATGTATGGGTGTAGATAACTGAATTACTTCATGCAGATGCTAACTGTATGATCAAATGAAATACTAGTGACTAAGAAAATCTTTCCCAAATAGATCTTGCTGAAATTTTCTGTGTCTGCTACCCCTTTCCTTATTTATACTGCAATCTATTAAAGGCAATGTCTATTTGCACACCGGTTCATATTTAGCTTTTACTTTTTACTGTTTGATATATCGTCTTGCTCTGCAAAGAATAGCAAACTTCTGATTTCTCCTCCAATTGAATAATCACTAAGTCAAGAAAATTGGTTTTGCCTATATGGTAGCAAGACATTTGATTGAGTTAGTAACACAGGGAAAGTGATTCAAAATTAAGTTTTGTTATTCCATTTGAGGTTCTATGGTTGTTTGTTTTAGTGATAATGAGATGGGATTGAGTTACAGAAAATATAAGGAGAAAAGTTTTGCTTTGGAGAACATTGTCCCTTGATAGTGCTCTCAAATGCACATGTGGATCCAGTGAGAAAAATAAAACAAAGAAACAAAACAAAACCAACTGGTTGAATTTTTTATACTTTCACATCTTGTTTTGGGATGTGAGAAATTTTCAAGCAGTTTATGCTTCTTCTACCTCTGTAGGTCATCTATCCTCACAACGGTGACCACTTAAACCTCACCTGTACTTTCATTCTTAGTCAATTCCAAGAACAAATCAGAAGTTGAACAGTAGCAATTTCAAGGATCCAGGACAATAATTTTATAATTGGCATCAAGCAGTAAGTATAAAAAAATATGATATACTGAAGAAGAGTTATGCTGGGGGCTTTATATATTTTTGCTTAATATTCACCTCAGCCCTATAAATTAGGTACTTTTTCCTGTAAATGCACAGATGAAGAAATTAATTCTTAACTATCCAGCCATTTTAGAATATTTTTAAAACATCAAGGGGCAAATAGTCTCACAAGGCAAATTTAGTATTTCCAGTCATCCAGGAGAGGCATTCTTTCACAATGATATTGATAACAGGGCTATTTTTCAATAATAATGTATGAATATCTATGGTATAATCCATGATATACAGATAGCTAGATAGACGGATAGCCAGATATAAACATAGAATGATAAATACATATAGATACCCCAAGTGTACTTTTATGAACAGTGAAAAAGATACAGAAGTTTAAGTACTAAACCTTGGACAGCAGATAATTAGAAATAAGGGGCAATATATACCTTTAAATATTAAATTGAAGATTTATTTTGATTTTTATCCAATACATTATTATATCAGTCTGATTTTTTAAAATATTTTATTGTGTTTTTGCAAAAGTTTATACAGCAAATTAGGTTCCTATTTAACAATTTCTATACATATTGTTCAGTGACAGTGGTTGTACTTACCACATTGTATCAACATTCTCATTATTTCTATTCTAGGTATTCTGTTCCCATTAACCTAGCTTCCCTGTATAACTGTCCCTGTGCTGACCTTCTTATCTATGATTTAGGGTAAATGTTGACCATTTAGTCTCATAGAGATGATTTTTTTGGAGGGAACACATTACTCACAGGTGATATTGTTTACTTCATAAGCCAATCTGTTATGGAGAGGAAAAGTGACCTCTGGGAGTGGTTTTAGTTGAAAGCTTAAAGGGAATCTCATGGTGATAATCTTGGGTTCCTCTCGTCGTGACTGGTCCTGTAAGTCTGGCCATTTTTGAAGAATTTGAGTTTTGTTCTATAATGTTTTGCCTTTCTGTCCAAGGCAATCTATTATGTCTCCTGGTCAGAATGGTTGGTAGTGGTAGCCAGGCACCATCTAGTTCTTCTGGCCTTACCAGTAATAACTAGGCTGTCAGAATCCTTCTGTTTTCAGCAGTTTAAAGAAAGTAGTTTAAAACAAAAGCAACCTCAAGAAAGTATACTCCCATGATGATTAGAAGGTTAAGCAAAGGTTTGTTTCCATCTGCAATTTCCATGTTAGATATTATTTGTGTAAAGAAGTACTATGAATCAAATTAATGCTTTAAGTCATTATGGATCTAACTCCTTGCAGTGCACATTGACACGAAGGTCTATAGTAGTTTTGAAATATTGTTGAGTTTTTATTGCTGGTTTCATGCTTTAACATAGCAACATTGTGATCATGGGAGCCCTGGTGCCATAATGCCTGAGGCAGTTGACTGCTAACCAGAAGGCTGGCAGTTCAAACCCACCAGCCACTCCTCAGAAGGAAGATTGGGCAATCTACTTCCATAGTGATACTGCCTCGGAAACCCAAGGAGGGATCGCTATGAGTCGAGTCTGACTCAATGGCAGTGAGATTTTTTTTTTTTTTAAATGGCATATAAAAATATATATATAGATGTAGATAGATAAATATGTACATATGTATGTTCAGGTAGTGCTTCTATTTGAATATATATCATAGATTTTATTAGTAATGGTTTTCTCTTTATTGTCCTCATGAATATAATTGTCAGCAGCTTAGCACCAATGAGTAACCTAGCAACAAGTCAGCTCTCCAGCAAGTAAGAAATGAATACAAACAATGTGTTATGGGAATGAAGTCCAGTGTAAAAATATTGTAGCATATATACTATTAAATAATCAAGAGAAAATATTCTAAGTTTTGAGAAATTGCATGATAATAGGTATCAAATTTCCTATTAAATACTAGATTCAGTGAAATACTGTCTCATTCATTCAGGAAAAAATGGAATCTATTTTAGACTCCATCACTGTTAACTAGGTAACTGAATATGTGTGTCTTTCCTGGCAGCCTATTCATTACAGATGAGATGAGAAGAGTATCTTGGCATGTTTTTGCTATATGGTAGATGAGTTTATGATATTGAGTTTCACTAATAAACCTACTTGACACTGATGCATTGCTCATCTCTTAAATTGTTTTAGAGTAAATATTTCATTTTCTTTTCAGAGGGTTGTGCTTATAGTACTGCACTGGGGGGGGGGGGGAGGTAGTTTCAGTTTCTTAGGAATACCAGAAAAGATTCCATGTTAATGTGTTTTACATAAAGACATTGATATATTCCATATCTCTTTCTTTTGGTGAAATTTAACTTCTAAATTTGTTGTTTATTTACACTTGGAAAATACCTTTCCTGTGTTGTAGTTACAAATTCATAAAGAAAGTGTATCAGGTATTGGGGAAAAGCTGCAATTTCAGAGGATCATAATTTATATGATGAATAGACCCAGGCGGTGAGGAAAACACACCCTGATGAACACTTTCCAATAAATATCACAGCTTCCATTCTGTGCCAGTGGCAGAATACCTGGCCTTTATCAATTATATAGGTAATTCACTGAGCTTAGAAGAAGGTTAGATCCCTAGGGAAGATTGAGGTAAAGGATAGCAGGATGAGAAATGGGCTGAATATATGATTCTGCATTTAAGATGAATATACAGAGTAGTAAAACTAGAAAGCATCTGCTCCCTGGTGGAGATATATTTTTCTAAATACTCCAGCTTTCAAATCTAACCTTAAGTAACCCTGAATCATTGCTCCAATTATGATCAAGATCAAGATCAGTTGTGAGTTTAACTCTATCTTTCTTTCTCTCGTGATACCCCAGATCCCTGTTTCCCAGGAGGATGAGGTAAGGGTCAGGGAATGGGCTTGTGGGTGGGGAGGAGCATATAAAAATCTTGCCACTTTTAAACAGAGAGCCAAATATATTAATAAGATTATTAGACTTCAACTACATGTGAAAACTTTGATTAGTAGCAAGATTTAGATTAAAGTGAGACTTAAGTAAATGAAGAAAGAATGTTCCTTACAGGATAAAAAAGTTACTTATACTTGAAGACACCTAGCTACTGATTGCATAGAATTTTTACCCTAAATTCTGGTGAACAATAAAGTTTCCCTTGAAGATGCTACTTGTCACTCTTGTAGTCACTGTTCTGTTTTTAAAGAAAATTACATTTTTAGATATGACATGAATACATTAACTACATCTTCCAGCATAAATGTCTCAATGGAGTCACATTATTGAAAAGTACCATCCTTTTTTGGGGGAAGGTTGATTTCATAAAATGCAGATAATCTTATTTATGATTTTATCCATTATTTACTCTAGTACTGTATACACTGTAAGTTTGCAACAAACACATACATATGTGTGTGTATATATATATATATAATATATATATACATATATATAATTTGTAAATATGTAGAAAAATCCATGACAACCACTGAAATTATAATAACTTGAACTACATACTTATATATTACAAATAAACAAATATTGTATGTCCTTATCTAGGAAATAATGTTAAAAAATGTATAGTAAGCATGAATTAATTACCAGAAAATTATTGTTAAATTGTAAGTTGATCTAAAAGGAACTATACTTGTTATTGCAGGTTTGGTTACAAAAGTACGGCTACCTTCCACCAACTGACCCCAGAATGTCGGTGCTGCGCTCTGCAGAGACCATGCAGTCTGCCCTAGCTGCCATGCAGCAGTTCTATGGCATTAACATGACAGGAAAGGTGGACAGAAACACAATTGAGTAAGTAATGGCACCCACATTTCTCTATTTTTTGCCTTTGAGCCACACTATGTAGTCAGAAAACTTAAAATGAAATCCACCAACTACAAATTGAGTAATTTGTCTCGTGAACTTTTGTTTGGAATTTAACCTACGTTAACTCTATTCCTCTGAGATGTCATGAAACATTTAAGGCCCGAAGACAAGTTTACTGGCCTGTTTTTCACAACACATTTTTTTTTTTTTTTTTAATATCAAAGGAAATATGAAGAGTAAGAGTAAAAGTTGATGTACAGTTTAAGTTACTGCAAAAAGAGAGTCAAGCAGTGGCGTGCTGGGGTCGCCTTGTAGAGCCAGTAAGAGAAGATTGTGTGTATCTTTTCCCAAACCGCTGTTAAGCGACACCACATTACATGACTAACTTAGAATTAAGCATCAGAAGCTCTGGTGGCATAGCGCCTAAGGCGTTTGACTGCTAACCAGAAGGCTGGCGGTTCAGACCCACCAGCCACTCCTGGGTAGGAAGATGGGGCAATATACTTCCTGGAAACCCAAGGAGGGGTCACTATGAGTATAATCGACTCCACAGCAGTGAGTGTTTTTTGGTTTTGGAATTAAGCATAGTGAAAATATTTACATCACGAAAATTGGGAAACAATACAATTAGGGTCTTCCCCCCCCCTCCCCCCGCCCCATCAGAGAGCCTGTTGACAATTCTCCAAAAGAGTTACGTCAAGGAGATATTTTAACTGGGAAATCTCTACTTTCAAGTTCTTATTTAAAAATTGCTTGTTTTCACTCTTTACTATTACTTGTTATTTTATTGTTTGATCATTCTTTTTTTTTTTTTTTTTAATTCAATGATAACTCTTTGTTGTTGTTGTTGTTTGCCGTCGAGTCGGCCCCGACTCATAGCGACCCCTCCTTGGGTTTCCGAGGCAGTATCACTACGGAAGTAGGATTGCCCCACCTTCCTTCCGAGGAGTGGCTGGTGGGTTTGAACCGCCAGCCTTCTGGTGAGCAGTCAAGTGCCTTAGCCACTACGCTACGGAGCTCTGGTGGTGTAGTGCCTAAGGCACTTGACTGCTCACCAGAAGGCTGGCGGTTCAAACTCACCAGCCACTCCTCGGAAGGAAGGTGGGGCAATCCTACTTCCGTAGTGATACTGCCTCGGAAACCCAAGGAGGGGTCGCTATGAGTCGGGGCCGACTCGACGGCACATAACAACATAATTAAATTTGTATATATTTTTTAAATTATATTTTTTCCTCTAATACTTACATCACAAGGTTAGTCACGCTGTTTCTATTTCATAAAAACAGAAAAGCACATAAAAAGTGCTGGAAGTTTAAACTTCAAAGCAGTTTGAAAATGTAAATTACCTTCCTTGGCACTTTAAAGAGATACATAAATATTAACTTTTATCTATATATGGAAGAGAATAATCAACAATTTATATAATTTATTCTGCACTAATCCTGAAGTTATCAATGTTGCAAATAGAATTTGCATATGTTGACTTGTTGCCCTCTAACCATTGCAATTCTCCCCTAATTAATACCAAACTTTGATTTTAAGTTGTAACAGACTTCTTGTCCTAAATATTTAATTAATAATAAAAAAAAAAAAACCAGAAAATTCTGTGAGTCATTGCTGTGTATAGTACAAGATTACATTCAAATTGCATTCTAAATCCCAACAGTTTACAAAGTGCTGTGGACAACTTTCTTGTCTCTTGTAGAGAGAGAGCTGTTATCTTCTGATTTTTTTTTTTTTTTTTTGGAGAATGTGACAACTTTTTTAGAAAATACATGTAGATTGATAACCACAATGGAATGCTATGCAACCACAAAGTATAATGTAGATTCTACAAAACACCACATAACATGGATGAACTTGGAGGACATTATAGATGATGAGTGAAGTCAATCATCAAAGGACAAATACAGTAGTAGTTTATAACTGTAAAAAGTCAAGGAAAGGTTTATACATGGAAAGAAACTTTGTTTGTTGGCTACCAGAGAGGGAAAGGGAGGGGAAGGAAAATTTCTAGACAGGTTGAAAATATATATGGAGAGAAATCAAAGATTTCAATGTCCCTGAGCTGTCAATGGGGAAGTTGTTATGTTTATGAATCTTTTGTTGTATATGGTTTCACCACAACAATAGTAAAAAAAAGAAAATACATGTAAAGTAAGGATTTAGGAAACACATTACTTAAATTGTACAAATGTCTAACTTTACTAATGCTGGAATGATATAAGTAAATATTTAATATGTATTATTACATAGCAAAATTAAGAAAGGGAAGTCCTACAGGAGGTGGGATCTCTGTTTTTCTCTAGTTCTGAGAGTTCTTGCTCATCATTGGAAGGACTTGGGATCAATATATTTGATTTTCTAAAATAACTGGAAAAAGTCCTTGTCAGGACACTAATGAAAGAGATAGTGTACAGGATTTATTCGAGCACCTCTGTGGAAAGTGGTCTGAACAGTTCGTAGTGGTTCTCTGGCTGGAGGATATGAAAACATGTGGTGATACAGAAAATGACACAGGTCTGTTTCTGATATACAGTGGTTAAGAGTCAGTCGAGAAATTATATTGTCAGTGAGTAGAAGTTAAAGGAGAATTTCTGCAAATCATAGAATTATAGAGAAAAGATCAGCTGTACGAACCAATTTTTGTTTGTTTGCTTTTTTTTTTTTGGTGTTCATTTTTGGTTTTGTTTTGTTTATTAAGAAAACTTTGTTCTAATTTATACTTTGGAATTGGGAAGACATCTTTCCATTTAAAAAAAAGTTAAACTTGGGAGTGATTCCTAGGTGAACGCAGTCAGGCCTCGTTAAACCCTCACCCCTTCCCTTTGTAACCTCTTGTGTTTTCTTAGGTCTGCTTCAGGACCTCAACCTCACTGTCACTCAAGCTGCAAACTGTGTGGCTTACCTTGCCTTCTGCCATTTTTCCTACTGATGTATCCCTTGTCTTGAGGTGTTACAGCTATGGACACTCAGCTCAGATAGTGTACTGTTTTTTGGGAATTATAATCTCCATAATCATGCTATGAAAGCAATTGTCTGCTTTTATAATTTCAAATGAGTGTGTGATAACAGTCCACACTGAAATTGCAGTTTATTAATTTAACATAGTCAAATTGTAAGTGTGAATTTGTACCTAAACTTTATTATAGAAAATATAGGCTACAGCTGTAGACCTCAGATTATTCCTTAGTATTTTTAGGTACTATAAGCACTCATCTAATTTTAGCCTTTTATTGAGATAAATTGTTTTAAAAATTAAATAGTGTACCCTCCTTTGACAGACAGACATTTGGTGCATTTAATATATGATTCTTGAGTAACTAAAAGTAACGATGCCAATTTGTGATTATCCCTATATTTTATTGAAGAAATGAACCATTTTCAAGCCAAACATTTAAGTATTACCTTAAATTGAATATTATATTGCTCTTATGTTAATTGATTGTGGTGTTGGAGAGATTGTAATGTATACTTATTCCCTCAAAGAAAATGAACTCAATCTCATGCATTGGAATGGTTCTTTTATTGTGGGATGATTAGCTAACTTTTGTAAGTACGTATATAAGTTTCTTAATATTTATTTATTAATAAATATAATCTATTATTTATAATCTCTATTATGCATAAAAAGGATACATTTAGCAAGATTTTAATGAAAATGAGTTTTTTGTGATATGTTTTCATAATGTTAATAGTAATTCATTATTTTAGTTCATTTTCTCTGGGTACACAATGTTATGCACTGAACCCTAACTTGATGAGATACCACATTTAAGGTGCAAAACCTTTCTTTTTGCTATCCTTCTTTTTGTTTTAACTTTTAGTCATATTCCTTCATTTTTCCTTTTGCCTTCCTTTATTTAGGGTATGACAAGAACATTTTTTTTTTTTTTGTCCCATCATAGACACAATGACATCAATTAATTTTATGCCCATGATTTCTCTTTGTTATCTTTGCCACTTTGAGACCCTCTGGTAATTCTTTTCAAAAACTGAAATACAAACCTGTATTTCAAGTGTCCCAAAAGGAGATTGTGTCCCAGATGGAGATTGTAAAATAATTCAGTGATTTAAGTTGTCTGGGATTTTGGAAGATTATTTGCTTACCTGTGTCATCATCATTTGTTCCCATGTTAGAGAGAGAGATAGAATGGAAACTTCTCAATGATTAATTTTATAATTTAGAAAAAAATTGTGAAAATTTCCATTTTCCCAATTTTCCTTGTATTACAGTAATGCTACAGAAAACTAGCTTGTTGATTATTAGTGATTTGATTAATTTGAAAATATCAAAACTCATTATTTCAAACCAACTTAATTCTTAATATGTACCTAACTTTACCTGAAGAAAGACATTGAGAATTATATTGGATGATGTAAGTTGACTTAATTTATTCAAGCTATGCACAGAAATTTGACTTAATAATTAAAATTAACCAATGGCTAAATAAGTAGCCTTTGTTGGATAGTAATTATGATACTGTAGTGGTGTATTTTAACTCATAATCTGATAATTGAAATGATTATTTAGATAAATCAAGGACTCTAGTTTTTTCCCTCAATTTTTTTAATTCCCTCAATTATCAATATTTTTTATGATTTTTTTTTCTTATTTTGTCTAAATTATCAAGTTAAAACTCTTCATTTTTTCTTTGTTTGATATACAAGTTAGGTTTTATTAATTATTTTTCTTCATTTCAGAGTACCTCAGTGGTCTTCTAACACCGTAATATTATCTGGTGGGCCAACCCTCATTTTGGTAGCGACAAGCATAGTTAAATGAAGGATAGCAGATGGGCAGGGAATTTAGGTTCTATTCTGAAAGGTAGTAGGCAGAAGCATAATTTAAGAGGTAATGTGTACTTAACTTTTGTCCACATTGCAAATAATGGTACGTTTTCTTATTAACTTATTTTCTGTGCTCAGGTTCTTAAGTACTTTAACTTTGCCATTTCAGTGTTATGAACAGCATGTGGGCCCATACAGGAGGTTAATGAGTTGATACAAAGAAGGAGGGAGAGAGAGAGAGACAGACAGACAGACAGGCACCATGGATGAGAATGAGCTGTTAGCATATCAACATTTCTAAGTCCTCACTTAATTTATTTTTTACTACTCTTCTCCATGATTACTGACTGTATCATTATGTTTGGGTTTGACTCTGAATATAAACAGAATGGAAGAATTTTCAAAATGATAAAAAATAGTCATATTCATAAACTTCTAGAAGGATCAATTGAGGACAACTGTAAAAGTAGATACTATTCCTATCTATAATTATAACTTGAGATGTCTGGAAGGTGGAAACCAGTTTCCATATTGTGCTGATTAATATTTTTCTTAAAGTACCAATTCAAAAAAAGAGTTTTTCTTTTCTTTTTTTCTCTTTTTTGTCAAAATATACATATATATAGAGGGCCACTGTGTGATACTTCTCCAAATCCAAAAGGCATCATTCCCATTGTATTATATTTAAGTATTGCTTTCTTGGAACATCTACAGGTGACACCATATGTAATGACTACAACACAAAGGTACCTCCTGGAGTTGTGGAGAAAAATATATGTTACTGAAGCTAATGGACACTGTTTCATATACAGTGGTATTTAGTTATCAGTGCAAGCTTACATGGAAGTTAATGGCAACTTCATTCATATAAAGCAGGATAGGGTAATCGTTGGTATTCTTACTATCATTGTATCAAGAATACCCTGTTTGAACAGCATGCATTACTTCATGTTAACACACACATCAAAGTGACCTTAACTATGTTGGTGTCTGTATTCCACTGTTGTTGCTGCTGTTTCTATGACTATTGGTACAACTACTTCTTGGTAATTGTATAATGATAAGAATGACAACAGCAGTTACTCTCTTCGGTATGTGTTTCTCATGATTTAGCTCACTTAATCCTCACAAAAACTCAATAAAACCAACTGCGGTCAAGCCAGCTCCAGTGACCCCACATGTGTCCCAGTACACTTGTGTTCCATAAGGTTTTCAATGGATGATTTTTTTGGAAGTTGACTTCCAGGCTTTTCTTGCGAGTTTAAGGCAGGTAACATTACCAACTTCATTTTATAGACAAGAAGATTGAGCAGCAGAAAAGAAGAGTAACTTGTTTAATGTCACAGAGCTAGGGAGCTTGTGGAGCCAAGGTCGGAACCCTGGCAGTCTAGGTTCTACTCTCAACCTTTACAATTACTCCTCTCAAGAGTTCTGATTTTTTTTTCTTTCTTTCTTTTTAAGTTGAGAAATATACACGATAGGGAGGGAGTTAGTCTATGCAAAGCAACACACTGTCTTACTTCATTTGCTTCATATTACTCACCAGAGACATCCTGGACTCTGGTCCCATGCTAAGCTTGCTGCCTTCTCACAGACCAGTGATAGATGAAAACAGACAGATACAAATTGGAATTCACAGCATAAGAAGTGCAGTATTGGTATGGTAAAACATACCTCTGTGAGTTGTATCTTGAAGAATTCTCAGGGTGAACATACAGGGTTACCAGTTACAAAAACAGAAAGACATTTTGTGCTGCAGAAACCTGGGTGGATCTTGGGAAGTACAGAGAAACTCTTAAGAGTCTGGATCAGATTCCTTCTGTAGAAGCATTACATACTCAGAGCATACAGAGAGCACATTTGTGCTTCAGGAAGGCTTATCTTCAGAAGTGAGAAGGAAAGTGATGAAGAGAGTGAAGGATATTTGAGAAATTTTACAGGCAGAAGAAATTGCCTCTTGATTGATAGGATGTTTTGATGAGAGAGGAGCGAAGGATAGTACCTGCATTTAGAAGGATAGTACCTGCCTTTCCGGCTCAGTCATTAGAACAATGTTAAGGCTTACAGCTAAGATAAGCTATCACAGGAAATGGTACAAACTTGGGGTAGGAAAATCATGATTTTGTTTCTATTACTTTTTTTTTTTTTTTTAATTATTGTGATTTGGGTGAAAGTTTACGAAACAAAGTCATTTTCCATACAGCAGTTCATACACATTTTGTTGCATGACATTGAGTGCAATTCCCCACAATATAACAACTTTCTTCCCACTTCCTCCCTGTAGTTACCTCTTCCTGGTGTCCTTTTTTCCCTATTCATTCCTGCCCCCTGAGCTATCTCCCTGTGCAAATACTGCCCTTCTGTTTTTATTACATGTTACATTAGAAATGATTACAAGATAGCTGGATAGAGATGCATGAGCACTTATCCAATTATATTCTAATTTTTTTATCATATATGTCTTACCTATGGACTATGAACTCAGCAAGGGAAGGATTTTTGCCTCATTCATCTTTTATCCACATTTTCTTTCATACTTCTTAACATGTTGTAAGGGATAAAAATACTATAGGATGAATGAGTCAGTGAGTGAATGAGTAAATTAATGAGCAAATAGTTAAAACACTAATATATATATATATATATATATATAGGAAATGGGCAAAAGCCTAAGAGATACATAAGGACTTTAGCAGAGGTATCTTTTAGCAGATGCTTTAAATTGTTGTTGTGGGTGTCAGCCAGTCAATTCTGACTCACAGAGACCCATGTGACAGAACATAATGGCCTCCTAGGGATTTCTTGGCTGTCATCTTTGTGGAAGCAGATCACCAGGTCTTTCTCCTGCAGAGTGGCTGGTGTGTTCAAACTACCAGCCTTTCAGTTAGCAACCAAGCACTTAACCATTGTGCTATCAAGGATCCTTCCAAAGCAAACTAAACTCAGTGCTATCAGGTAGATTCCAACTCCTAGGGACTCTATAAGGAGCTCTGGTAGCATAGTGCCTAAGGCGTTTGACTGCTAACTCCAAGTTTGTTGATTCATACCCACCAGCCACTTGTTGGAAGGAAGGTTGGGCAATCTACTTCCCTAGTGATCCCTCCCCAGAATCCCAAGGCGGGGGGTCGCTATGAGTCGGGTTCAACTCTATGGCAGTGGGTTTTAATGACCCTATATAAGACAGAGTAGAACTGTCCCCATAGAGTTTTCAAGGCTGTAAATCTTTACAGAAGGAGATTGTGCCTCATCTTTGCCCCACTAAGTGGCTGGTGGGTTTGAACTGCTGATGTTTTGGTTAGCAGCCGAATGCCTTAAGTCCTTATAGTTAAATGCTCATCCTTAAAAACCCTGTTTTAGGATGATGCATATGCTTTACTGAGAAACTTACTGCAGCCAATTTATATAAGACTTAAAATGAAAATTAACTTTAATAAATTTAAATATTTTTTTAAAAAATTGGGTCCAAAATGGTTTTAGCCTTCATCTCTGAATTTTCTGGATGGTTAAAGTAATTTTAGAGAATATATGCTCCTAAGAAAATACACAACCCACCAGCCACTCCTCGAAAGGAAGGTTGGGCAATCTACTTCGGTGGTGGTACTGCCTTGGAAACCCAAGGAGGGGTCGCTATGAGTCGGGGCCGACTCTACAGCACTTAACAACAACAACATCTTAAGGATAGCTAGTTTTGTTCTTCTAATTTCTATTCCACCTAAGTAATTATTGTTTTAGTTAATTGTAAGTTCACCATGTCTCACGATAAGTGAATGCCTTTGTATTTCATAATTATATATTGTTCATTCTCCCAGTACCTTCAATGTGATTAATGAGGTATCTGCCTCGGGAATGTTATAATTAATGAAACAACGTATATAAAAGCAGCTTAAATCATCATAGGCACATAATTAATATTTGTTAGATAAATTTATGTTTAAATCTTATAAATAGTAATAAATATTATTTGACATGAAAATTACACTGTCTCTATCTACCTATATAATGAATATTTACTGAGTATCTTTTACATGCCAGAATTGTAAACCAGGAGTATTTAGATCTGCTGCCCCTTGACTGTTTTACAGTCTGGTGAAATGACTTTAAAATTTTATTAGGTGTAGGGATGTATTGGGAATGTTAGCTGAAAATAAGAGTTTGCCAGTGTCAACTCCACTCTGTCCTGTACTATGAGTCGGAATTGATTCAAAGGCAACCAGTTTGGTTTTGGGTTTTAGTCTCAACTCCAGAAAGTTCAATTCAGTAGGCCTGAGTAGCCTTCTTGGACTTAGCATTTGCAAAGAGTCTCGGAAGATTAAGAGACCTTAAATAACGGAAAAGGTGATTTCCTGAAATAATACTAGAATGTATTTAAAACTGGAATGGAATTTGTTAAGTTGTATGACTGCAGTGTCTACCTTATTACTGGGAGCAGAATAAAAAAGCAAAAAATGTGGTGTTGATTGGAAAATTCTCATGTTTCTTAAGGAAATAAAAGTCATTATTTCATTGTTACATGCAGTCATTCTTATATTAGCTGATTTCTTACACTTAATATGTACATACATAACATGCAAACATATAAGCTATTTAATTCCTCTTTAGTTATTCCTACATTCAATTATTTTTATTTAAGAGAGTATAAATTGTTAAGTAGTTGATGAAATACAGCAGAAATTGATTCTTTTTTTTCCCCTCATGGTTGTTTTCTGATTTGTGTAGCAGCCTGAAGATCCTGCATTAGCTTTGTAACTGTTAAATCAAAGGGGATATTCAACTGCAAAATCATTGTATGAGATACTAAAGAAAACATTTCTCCAAGACATGAACATTTTTTTTGAGTCTGTAGTCATTGTGAGTGAGAACTGACTCAGTAGGCACCTAACAAGGACAACAACTACTACAATGTAACATATTAAACCTTACTCTTATAGATACAAACAAATGTATTTTTTTAATGATTGAATTTTGATTATTACTAAATTTCCCAAGCCAACAAATGCTGCCTGGACATGGGAATTATGAAAGTGGAAAAAAGAAGAAGGTGGTTAAATGCAAATATTATTTGAACAAACAGCTGACTTTTATAAAAGCTCAAAGAAAAGTGTACGTAGCCTCTTGACTACTGGAATATTAGTTCCAAACCAAACCAAGCCCACTGCCATCAAGTAGATTCCATAACATAAATTCATGTAATATGATAAGGTAATTATTGTATGTTAAAGCTAGAATAGACCTTGGTGATTATTAATTTAGTTTATAAATGGGACTAGGGATTGATGACTTGCCTGAAGTCTGATGTTTTGTTAACGTAAGATTCTAGTTCTAAGCTTCAAAGTTTCTTGGTCTGCTATTAGCTCAAAATGAATTAGAAAAAAAAAATATCTAAAAGATTCTGAGGAGTAAACTAGTGATTCTGGATCATTTAGTTAAAACAATTATATTTCAGATTTCAGGAGAATTGTTAATTTACCACTTTATTTTATGTTTCCATATCTGATAATCACAATCTAAGATTTTAATTTCTTAATTGATTTCCTCTTGAAATTATTGATTAGTTTTACTGATAAGTAACTGGAAAATACTGTTGTTTTGCAGCTGGATGAAGAAGCCTCGATGTGGTGTACCTGATCAGACAAGAGGTAACTCCAAATTTAATATTCGTCGAAAGCGATACGCATTGACAGGGCAGAAGTGGCAGCACAAACACATCACTTACAGGTATAATAATTAGTGATGTAATGTCCTTTCTTCCCACTTTATTCACTAATATTTATTTTGATATTTTGTTGGGTATCTTCTGTGCATTGACAATATGTTAACATGTAGTAGTGTTAACTTAAGGTAGTTAAAACCACAATTGAGAAGAGAATTAATTCTTCATTTGCAGGAGTTGTAGAAATTATTTGAAATCCTTGGTCTTTTTTTGTAAAGCAGATCTTCTGGTTTACAGAATAAATGCCAATATTGTGAGGGATTTTGAGATGAGTTATATATACTAACTCATTACATTCTTTGGCAAGTATTTTATTCTATAATTAATGATATGATAAAATAGTATTTAAGCAATTTCCATTTAAAGAAAATGTCTTTGACTATGTTAATTAACTTGTAGTCTCAGTCTACCTATTTCCCTTTTTTATCTTTTTGGCAGTGATGCAAGTGGGTCATTCTTTCTTGTTTTTGTCTTCAAATGAAGGATGCCTAAGGGATGTGAGTGTCTTCCACCTTGCTGTTTGTGGAGATGTTCATATTTATTCACTTATTCACTGAACTACTGTTTACTGAAGCCCAGTACAAACAGAGGACAACACTAGCACTGGGAATAGAGTAATAAATAAAGCAAGGGAACCCTTTCTGCTCTCATGGAATTTACAGTGGTGTGAAGTTGAACATCCATACAAGTTATGCCATTTATGAGAGATTTAAAAAGAGGATGCATTAAAAGTGCTAACTGGGGACACCCAAACACTCCATAGAAAACCATGAGATGGCTCTCTAGAGAACTGACCTTTCACCTGAGGCCCAGCCCTTGTTGGTTACAACAAGAGGTAGAGCAAGAGAGAAGGTACTTTGAAGAACGAGTAGGAAGTCAGGAATGATCTTCATCAGATTACATGAATAGAATGCAGACTTTACTAATTCTCATTCTTTATGTAAGTTACCATTTTTACATACTTAAAGAAAAAGTGAAAAATTTAATATATCCAGGTTTTCATCTATGTAGTCTACTGTGTGAAAAATTTAATATATTCAGGTTTTCATCTATGTAGTCTACTATGTGGGGGAGCTCTGGTAGCATAGTGGCTAAAGCACTTGACTGCTAACCAGAAGGCTGGCGGTTCAAACCCACCAGCCACTCCTCGGAAGGAAGGTTGGGCAATCCTCCTTCCATAGTGATACTGCCTTGGAAACCCAAGGAGGGGTCGCTATGAGTCAGGGCCAACTCGACGGCACATAACAACAACAACAACAAAATCTGCTATGTGCTGTTTACTTTCTTTTCTTTTCTTTTTTTTAATGGTGCTTTAGATCCATGTTTACAGAGCAGAGTTTGTTTTACATTCAACATTTCGTGTACATTTCATTTCACTCAACCAATTACCATCCCCAACCCTAACACAGTCTCCTCCCCTCCCTGCCCAGTAGCCCCCACCCCGTGCCCCTCATATTTATGCACTCATGTGTGTCCTTCATTTCCTCCTTGCAAATGTTGCCCCTCTGGTGCCCCATGGTCGATTGCTCCAAGGGATGCAAATCCATAGAGCATGTGGGTGCGTCACCCTGAGTTGAGTGGTCTGCGTGTACATCTTGTTCACTATTGGCTTGAGAGACAGCCACTGGGAATGAGTTTTATTCCAGGCCCAAAAAGTATCCCAGGTCCATAGTATTGGGGGTCTCATCAGACTCCATCCAACCAGAAATTCTGGTCATTATTGTGCTTTTGGATTTTTTTTCCATGTTTTTCCTCCCACTCTATCTATAATCTTTAGTTTTGATCCTTTCCCAAGTGGTTGACATTGGTAGCTGGGCATCTAGTTCTTCTGGTCTCAAGGTCCATTGTGTCCTAGGGCTGATTGCTTCCAAATGCCCTTGGTTTTTTGCACTCTTCTTTGCTTCCAACGATAGGAGACAATTAACTGCATCTTAGATGGCCACTTGAAAGCTTTTAAGACCCAAGTCACTACTCACCAATGTAGGTTGAGGAACAAGACTTTTATGTATTTTGTTGTGCCAGTTGAGCCTGGTGTCCCCCAGTACTGTGGTACTGAATTGGTAGATCCATTGGATCTCTCTCCCACAGTGTCTGGCTGTATGTGAGGGATTGTTCTGTCTCTGTCTTCTGTTGTTTCTGTAAGGGTTGCAGGTATTTTGTATCACTGGTATCTGTGCAAAATTAGCCTCAGATGAATCTATCCTTGGTCTAGAGTATAATCTTGTTCACTGACCACCATCTGATCTTCTCAGATGTTTATGTTAATGGCAATGCAGTATTGTGGATATACTGGTATTAGCCTCTGTCGTTTATATCTTATGTGCACAATTCAGTGTCTTCCCTTTTCCTAATGTTATCATTGTGGTCACAAACTCTTTCTATACCATCTCTCCCCTTACCTATGTCAGCGTGTGACCCCCAACTAGCCCAAAATTATCTATGTGCTATTTAAATTTATTTTGATAACACTTTTCAGGGTAACTTTACATTATGATGCTATCTTCCCAGATAGCATGCTCCTAAATTATTGTTATATGTGTACTTATTGCATTATATCTGCAAGTAAGAAAAATAGAAGGCAGCTTTAGGATGAAACTACAAAGTTGATATTTGTCATAATTGAAATTTGATGATCTTAGTTTTTACTTCATAAAATTGCTTTTTATCTACAAACTCTAGACTTCCAAAGAACATTGAGAATCTATTGCACTAATAAATTAACAGTTATAGAATAGAATAGAGTTGTATTTTCCCAATAAATGGAATATTTATGCCTTCTTTCTCAAAGTGAATTAGTCATCAAATAATGCTTAGTGAGCTGAGAAGTACGATTAGACCTTGAAAAGCATTTGTATACTTTCATAAAAGATGATAAATGTTAACTCACTCACTCCGTGGCTCAGTTTTCAGCCAAACAATAGACAGGTCTGTAAGGTGAATGAGTAGCCCTGTTGGTGTAGTGGTTAAGGCATTTGGCTGCTAACCAAAAGATCAGTGGTTTGAACCCACCAGCACTCTGCAGAAGAAAGATGAAGCAGTCTACTTAAAGTTTGGGAGCTCTGTTTTGGAAACCCAATGGGGATTGCTGTGAGCTGTAATCAACTTCCTGGCATTGAATTTGGTTGTTTTGGTTATAAGGTGAACAATAACACTAGGGAGCTATGCAGTTCTTAGAACAATCAGTCATTGGAGATCAAAAGATTTTGAATTGAGTGAGGACAAAGCTCAAAAGGCAGGAAGGGATAGGAAAGAAGGAAGAATTCAAATGGAAAACATGGGAGGAAGCAGGATGAGTGATATTACATTGTGGGGATTGCAATCAATGACATGAAACAAAATGTGTATGAATTATTGAATGGAAAACTGATTCACTCTGTCAGCTTTCACCCTCATTACAATAAAGAGATTAAAAAAGAAAAAAATGATGGAAAGTAATTTTTTTCTGGCCAGATGGTAGAGTGGTCACTCTAATCCACTCACTTGACTGAAGTAAATGCTAAATGAACTACATTAAAATATATTAAATCAATTTTAAAATATATTTGAAAATGCACTTCTGAACTGAAACAAAAAAGTCATGTATAAAGGTCAAGTGTAAAAGGAATTCAGGAAACCTAGGAGGGAAGTGAGTATGTAGGTCAAGTGTAGAGACTCTGAGCTTCCATCTTACAGAACTGTAGATCATTAAAGAAAGCTCTGGGGTGTAGTGCTTAAGGCGTTTGACTGCTAACCAGAAGGCTGGCAATTCAAACCCACCAGCCAGCCACTCCTTGGAAGGAAGGTTGGGCAATCTACTTCCATAGTGATACCACCTTGGAAACCCAAGGAGGGGTCACTATGAGTCAAATCAACTTGACAGCGGTAAGTGATAGCATTAAAGGAGAAATTCCATTTGATCACCCTAGTAGATGTAGAAAAGTGTTCAAGGAGAAAGTGTTCAAGGAAATTTTACATCTTTTTATGATAACTACAAATCTGAGCAAAAAAGGATACTGTCTTAATCTGAAAGGGGGTATCTGAAACAAAATATATCACAAATTTGATATATATTTGTGATGTAAAAAATAAGAAATCTTTTAAGAATAATTAAAATGCCAACTACTTCTATTTAGCAACATCATCTAATTAATTATAATGGTAAAAGCAAAAATCTCACTGCCATGGAGTCGAGTCTGACTCATAGCCACCCCTCTTTGGGATTATGCCACCAGAGCTCCCATAATGGTAAGGAAAAAAATAAATAAATAAAAGGTGTAACAATTTGAACAGAAAAAAGAAATCAATCTTAGCCACAGTTGATATTATTATCTATATAGGAAACCCAGAAGAATGTCTCAATATATTTTAAAATAAATAAAAGACTACACCCAGGTTTTTAACACAAAATCAGTTTGCAAAGTGTATGTGAACACAGATACACGTATGCAAAAAGCAATTAAAAAAAGTAATCCATACAAAGTTGCCATTTAAAATAGACAAAAAATATAAGAGATTTGAATTAATCTATGAAAAATAAACAAGTCTTTGTTCATAAAAATATAAACTTTTATCAAAAGACATAAAAGAAGACCCCAAATAAATATATATATTGTGTTTTAAATGGAAAGACACAATCCATTGAAAACTTTAATATTCCACAAATTCAATGCTATTCTAAAAATAAAATCTCAACAGAATATTTTGTATAAAAAAATTTCTGAAGAAGGCCCAAACTTAGCTGAGATGTTCCTACCCACTAGATATGAAAACTTATTTTTAAGCAATAGTAGTTATGATGATATGTAGCATTCACACAAAAGTTGACAAATAGGCCAGTAGCTTACAGAGACCCAAGCATATCTAAAACAGATCCAAGACATACACATATGATTTAAGCCGGAGCAGATTTGTACCTTAGTGGGGAAAGGATAGACTGTTTTATTTACTGTTTTTCTGAGAAAATCAATTATCTATATGGAAATCAGGAGCTCTGGTAGCATAGGGCCTAAGGCACTTGACTGCTAACCAGAAGCCTGGTGGTTCAAACTCACCAGCTACTCCTCAAAAGAGAAGGTTGGGCAATCTACTTCCGTAGTGATACTGTCTCGGAAACCCAAGGAGAGGTTGCTATGAGTCAGGTCCAACTTGATGGCACATAACAACAACAATATGGGAATCAATGAAATTAGATGCTTTGTTGTTGTTGTTAGATGCCTTTGTGTCAATTACAACTCATGGCAGCCACATGTTACAGAATAGAATTGTTCTATCAGATTTTCATGCTTGTGACCTTAATGGAAGAAGAACAGCAGGCCTTTTCTTCACCAGTGTGTGGGTGAGTACCTTTAGGTACTTAGTTGAGCATAAACCATTTATGCCACATAGCCACCCTAATTGTATGTTTATATGATATTGTTTAAAAGATCAATGAATTGCGAGTGGATGAAAGAATGTAATCTGCTTGTTGTTGTTGTTGTTATTTGCCATCGAGTCAGCCCTGACTCATAGCGACCCCCCCTCCTTAGGTTTCCGAGGCAGTATCACTACGGAAGTAGGATTGCCCAACCTTCCTTCCGAGGAGTGCTTAAGAACTATAAAAGTTTAGAAAACTCTCTGTATTGATACACCGCTCATCTGTCAGTTTATCGTACTTAATTGTGCTCATGAGGAACCTATACATAGACCAAGAGACAGTCTTTTAAACACAACAAGGGGATATGGCATAATTTAAAATAAGGAAAGATGTGGATCAGGGTTGTTTACTTCCACCATACTTACTCAATCTGTATGCTGAGCAAATAATCTGAGAAGCTGGAATATATGAAGAAGAATTTGACATCAGGATTGGAGGGACTCGTTAACAACCTGCAGTATGAGGATGACAATACCTTGCTTGCTGAAAGTGAGGAAAACTTACAGCACTTGAGTCACTTTTAGGACATTCAAATAATTGAGTGTCTGGCCCTATGAACTTCCATATTGATGACTACATCACAGCTAATAGTCCTAGTTTACACTAAGACCTTAGTATCAATCCTGGTTCTGTTTCTTGTTACCTGAAAATCAGTGTTAAGTTTTTAAAACTTCCTAAATTTTCCTATGCATGAAGTGACTGTTATAACAGCACCTACTTCATAACATTTGGGGGAAAGTAAATGAAATAATGGAAAAAAATAAGCATAGTGCTTGAATCATAGTTAGTGCTTATTAAATGTCAAGTATAATTTTTACTCCTTTTAGTTTAACAGACAAATCACAAAAATTGTTGAGAGTATTTTAACAGGATTTTAGAAAGTTGGTAGTGAGAGCTAAGAATATTATATTTTAAAAGTTAATATATGTAAAGTTTTAAGATGTTGCCTGGTGTATAATAAGTACTATGTAAGTATTTCTTACTATTTTTCTTACTATATTTAGAGAAATAAATACAAAGTCTGACATTTAAACTAAAAAACATAAAAAATTATTCAGGAAAAAGATAACTAAAATGTGCCATGGCAGCATACAGATATGATTTGGGTGGTGAGTGGTAGAATTCAGGTTAGATTGTGAACTCATTTTGAGTGAAAAGTACAATATGCCTCAGGACAAAAAAAAAAAAGAAAAAAGACTAGAATGACCACATTACACTGATAGAAAGCATGATGTCCAAAACAATGGTGATACTAGTTTTTCTCTTTGGTTTATTGGCCAAGCTTTACCTCATATATTCTTTTCTCTGCAGGCCACCACATTTTAAGTTACTTCTTGGTGAATTCATGTGCATGTCTATAAAAGCAATCAGAATGCTAAGGAAGCTTGAAAGGAATGTGCACAAGGAAGAGCTCAAGATTAGAGTTAAGGACTCTCTCCATAAAAAAAGAATATTTAAGGGGGAAATTCTCAAATGTTTAAAGGCTTTCAGCAAAATCTAATATTTGGAGCTATAAGAAAATGAGATCTTTTTTCCATGAATCTTCCTTATCATTCCAAAAAAAAAAAAAACCTCACTGATCCCAACTCATAGTGACCTCTCCTTGGGTTTCCGAAGCGGTATCTCTATGAAAGTAGATTGCCCAATCATCCTTCTGAGAAGTGGCTGGTAGGTTTGAACCACCAGCTTTCTGTTAGCAGTCAAATGCCTTAAGCACTGTGTCACTAGGTTCTTGTTGTTACAAGCCGTCGAGTTGGACTTGACTTATAGTGACCCCTCCTTGGGTTTCTGAGGCAGTATCACTACGGAAGTAGATTGCCCAACCTTCCTTCTGAGGAGTGGCACCAGAGCTCCCTCCTTATCATCAGAGGTATTTAAACCAATACATTTATCAAATTTCTAATATTGCTTGTCAGAGTCATTAGAGATCATTTGTTGAAATGTTGGATTACATGACTTAAAGATTTCTTCCAAAATATGCATATTTGTGCTGTGATGGTTCAGATTGTTTGTCAGCTTTGCTGGGTGATGATTCTTAGTGATTTGGCAGTTATGATATAGTCAGAACTACTGCCATCAAGTTGATTCTGACTCATAGTGACCCCCATTGGGTTTTCCAGGCAGCAAATCTTTATGGAAGTAGATTGCCCCATTTTCCATCTGCAGAGCAGCTGATGTGTTTGAACTGCCAACCTACTGGTTCCTTAGGCCCTGCACCACCAGATATATATATATATATATATATATATATATATATATATATATATAGTCATCACCCAAGATGTTGTTGTTGTTATGTGCCGTCGAGTCGGCCCCGACTCATAGCGACTCCTCCTTGGGTTTCCGAGGCAGTATCGCTACAGAATTAGGATTGCCCAACCTTCCTTCTGAGGAGTGGCTGGTGGGTTTGAACCGCCAGCCTTCTGGTTAGCAGTCAAGTGCTTTAGCCACTATGCACCCAAGATGAGGTGTGATATAATGTGAACACTTCCTTGATGAGATCTTCTATGAGCAACAGTGAGTTGAAAGGAGTTTCTTTGGGGCTATGCCCTGATTCTAATATACATTAATATTCTGGCAAAGCTCCCTGGCCTTTTTCTCTACATGTAGCCTACATCTAGCTCCTCATCTGACATCCAATTCTTTGGACTTGAGCCTGTGGCCTGCAGTCTTACCTTCTGATCTTGAATTCATCAGCCTCCATAGCCTGTGAGCTAGCAGCTTCCCATCTCACCCGTGATCTTGGGTTCATCAGCCCCTGCAGCTGTGTGAGTCAGGAGAAGCCTCCAGCCTTATGTAGGACCCATGGATGCGGAACTTGCCAGCTTCTACAACTGCATTAGCCATTTCATTGACAAATCTCTCTCTCTCTCTTCCTCTCCCTCAGTCTCTCTTTATACATACATATATAAGCATCACTGGTTTTGCTTCTCTAGAAACCCAGCCGAGGATATGTGCCCATTCCAAACAAATGAAGAAATAATCAAACAATATCATTAATATCACACACAAAAAGTTTTGTTGAAGGTGATTCAAGAACAGTTGCAGAACTACATCAGCAGGCAACTGCTAGAAATTCAGGCTGGATTCAGAAGAAGACATGGAAGAAGGATTATCTTTATTGATATTAGATGGATCATGGCTAAAAGCAGAGAATATCAGAAAGATGTTTACCTGTATTTATTAAGTATGCAAAGGCATTCGACTGTGTGAATCATAAAAAATGATGGATAACTGTTCTGGTTACCCAGTGCTGCTCTAACAAGAATATACCACAAATAGGATGGCTTGAACAAACAGGAGTTTATGCTCTCCTGTTGGGAGGCTTTAAGTCCAAGTTCAAAGTGCCAGGCTCTAGGGGCTGGGTGAAGGCCCTTCAACTTTGGCTTCTGTTCTGCCAACTGCTCCTGGCCCACTGAAGCTAGAGGCATTTCTTTATTCAGACAGTTGCTAGCTGCTGAGACTGACAAGCCCAAAGTTGACAAGTAAAAAGTCACAGTCCCGATGTTACCAAACCACACAGCAGGCCATTAATTCAAGTCCATTGAAAGTCCCAAGGTTGGCAGAGCATGGCAGGCTGCTGAACGATGATTTAGCTACTTGCAGGGTTTAAGCATGCCGTAAGCTGGAAACCATTCCCAAAGCTTCTACTTATACATGGGAAGTAGACCACAACCATAAGGCAGCTACTCAGCTGCTTGTAGTAGATCCCACCATGAAGCTGATTGTCACTCTCATCATGGGGAATACTACATTCAGCTGCCCAGCCACTCAACCAGGTCCAGCCAAGTTGACGCACAAACTTAACTACCACAGTAACAGTATAAGGAATGAGAATTCCAGAACAATTAATTGTGCTCATGTGTAACATAGACCAAGAAGCTGCTATTCAAACAGAACAAGGGAATACTGCACAATTTAAAGTCAGTTTTGTATCCTTTAAGAATCTCTGGTGGTTAGTGCCTAAGGCATTTGATTGCTAACCAGAAGGCTGGCGATTCAAACCCACCAGCCACTCCTTGGAAGGAAGGATGGACAATCTACTTCTGTATT
>NW_006922066.1:859482-863138 GCF_000298275.1 Orycteropus afer afer
TTTGACTCATAGTGATCCCGGCTTGGTTTTCCGAGGAAGGGTCGCTATGAGTCAGATCTGACTTGACAGCAGTGGGTTTAGTGGGTTGTATCCTTTCACATACTTATTCAGTCTGTATGCTAAGAAAATAAAGTAAAAAGCTGGACTTTATGAAGAATGTGGCATCAGAATTGGAAGAAGACTCATTAACAACCTGATATATGCGTATGACGTAACCTTTCTTGCTGAATATACCTAATGATGAAGATCAAAGACTAAAGCCTTCGGTGTGGATTGCACCTCAACATTAAAGAAAACAAAATTCTTCACAACTGGACCAATAAGGTACATCATGATAAATGGAGAAAATATTGAAATTGTCAAGGATTTCATTTTACTTGGGTCCACAGTCAACACTCATGGAAGCAGCAATCAGGAAATCAAACGATTATTGCACTGTGCAAGTCTGCTGCAAAAAAAAAAAAAAAAACACACTTTAAAGTGTTTAAAAGCAAAGATGTCACTTTGTGTACTAATGTTTGCCTGACCTAAACCATTATCTTTTCAATCACTTCATGTGCATACAAAAGGTGGACAATGAATAAGGAAGACCAAAGAAGAATCGATGCTTTTGAGTTAGTATGTTGACAAAGAATATCAATTATACCATGAGCTGCCAGAAGAAGGAACAATATGTCTTGGAAGAAGTACAGTCAGAATGTTCCATAGAACAAGCATGGTGAGACTTCTTCCCAATGTACTGCAGACATATTATCAGGAAGAACTAGTCTCTGGAAAAGGACATTGTGCTTGATAAAACAGAGTCAGTGAAAAAGAGGAATATCATCAACAGTGAACTCAAGCATAGCAACAATTGTGAGGATGGCACTGGACCAGGCAGAGTTTCGTTGTGTTGTACTTTCAGTGCTATGAATGAGAATAGATTTCTCCTCACCTAACAAAGACATGATCTCCTCTGACCCTGAAAATGTGGGATTTGCAAGAGAATTCCAGAAAATCTATTTTTCTAGCTCTTACGCTTTGATGGCCTCAGGCTTAATGCCTGAAATGGGAACCTCTCAGGCAGTGCAGGATGAACCTTTTAGGGATTCTGAGGGTTGCATGTCCTTTTGGTTGATGCTTGACTTACATACTCGTAAAAATTATAGTACAAGAACTAATGGCCATCCATGTCTTCCTTGAATCTTTATAATCAATTTTCTTTCACCAAACTTTACTTCCAGAATTGCTAGGTGGTATTCAATTCATGATTATTGAACAGCAGTTATGTGACAGGCACAAGCAATCGACAAATGAGTTAGCCAAGACCCCTGCTCTTCATGGAGTATGTATTCTAGTATGGGAGACAAGTAAGTGAATTAATAGTTGCAAAATAGAGCATTGTGTGTTACTTCAAGGCAATAGAACATATCAGAATGTGATTAGATCAGAGAGCATATATACTTTCTTCTCCCTGGAACCTATTAGGTCTCCAATGAATAGTTGTTGAATAAATTAATGAATTGTAAATAGCTACTAGTAAGCCTTTTTTCATGACAGCGATAAAAGCTTAATAGTTATTATTTTTATCAAATAGACCCTTATTTCCTAAGTTTGCTAAATATTTTATAAAATTAAATTTCTATTTTATAAGATTAAATTTCTTTTCACTATCAAATCTAAATTCCAAAATAATGTTTTTTTTTTTTTTTTGTGAAAATTAACCAATAGGATAGGTATCTATATTAGAAGATTAATGTATATTTATATATACTTAGGTAAGGAAGATTGGGCAGTCTACTTCCATAATGATTCTGCCTGAGAAAACCAAGGACCAGTGGCTATGAGTTAGATCCGACTCCATGGTAGTGGGTTTGGTTTTTGGTTTTCATATTATATTAGTGAGTATTGATAATATGTGCTATTATATTGGACGGGAACTCTGGTGGCATAGTGCCTAAGGCATTTGACTGCTAATTAGAAGGCTGGCAGTTCAAACCCACCAGCCACTCCTCAGAAGGAAGATGGGGCGATCTACTTCCATATTGATACTGCCTCGGAAACCCACAGAGGGGCTGCTATGAGTTGGGTATGACTCGATAGCACATAACAACAACAACAACAATTATATTGGACTAATATTTTATGATTTCATCAATTAATACTAGTCTTCTAAGTACACCAATTCTTTAGCTCATACTCTTGGTTTTGGATGAGTGTTTCGGTGACTACTTAGGGCCCATACTGGAAGTTATTATTTTACTTCAGTAGTGTATGTAGAGCCAAAGCAGAACAGTTGCTGGGAAATAAAGAGTTACTGCCCAGAAAGGTATTTCGTCATTCTTTCTGAACCCGAAGAGCTCAGTGAACTTGGTGATCCTACTGATTTCAAACATAACTCAACTTGTGTGTCCACAAATTGATCTATCTAAATAAGACTCAAAATAATATGTACTTAACTCTGCCTTGTTTAGAAAGCTAACATCTTGGGAAATTGCCAAATATGTAATGTAGGATTTCTTGGAGGAACTTCATTCTGTGACCATTTCTCTACTTTTTTTTTTTTTTTTTAAAAGGTTATGAAGCCACTTGAACTATACAAAAATAATATGAAATTAAAATATTTAATTTTCTCCTGATAGAGCATTAGAAAACATTGTAGACATAGATCTCCTTAGAATTTAACTAAGTTGTTGATTAATTTGATTCTATTACATTCTTAGTGATCATATCTACTCTTTCAATTATTATAGTAAATTCCATTTAGTTGCTAATCTTTTTTATTAAAAGCTAGACTTGCTGGTCTGTAAAACTTATTTTTGTCTGTTGAATTGACTAAAAGTTATCGAGCCATGTCAATAGGAAAATAATTTTGAAATAATAATACTATATGATTTCAGCATCTTTACCATAACAGAATACTGTAGAGAAATGTATAATATTTATTGATTATGCCTTTCTGCATAAGTAAATGGGGATTACTTCATTTGCAAAGAATAAAGCATATTGTAATGACCTTGTTTCACATATTCCACAAATCTATGAAAATAAATGTTTGATATTTTTAAATTTGTACATTAATCTATTTTATAGAACTAATGAAGCAAATCAATTCCTATAATCCATTAGTAAAGAAAATACACATACACTTCAACAAAATTTTGTTAGTAAAGGTCTTTTTCAAAATGTGCTGTTTCTCTAAAGGTCAATTTTTCAGTTCCTTCAATTACCCTATAAACAGTATGTTGTTGTTGTTATGTGCCATCGAGTCGTACCTGACTCATAGCGACCGCTCCTTGGGTTTCCAAGGCAGTATCACTACAGAAGTAGATTGCCCCATCTTCCTTCCGAGGAGTGGCTGGTGGGTTTGAACCGCGAGCTTTTTGGTTAGCAGTTAAGTGCCTTAGCCACTATTCTACCAGAGCTCCCATAAACAGTTAATAGAAAAATGCAACTTATTCTAAGATAAGTGAGATTTTAGACAAAGAGTATAGTAACCCTAAAATCTCAATTATCTTAGAATAAGTTGCATTTTTCTATTAAGAATTATAAAGTGGAGGAGGCGGGGCAAGATGGCAGACTAGGCAGGATTGCACAGACCCTCTTCAACAAAGAAAAGGGAAACCAATTAACACAGACACAGAAGATAATCTTGGACCCCTGAGCCTTGAAGGAAA
>NW_006922066.1:869623-892028 GCF_000298275.1 Orycteropus afer afer
AAAAAAAAAAAAAAAAGAATTATAAAGTGCGACACAAGCTCCTTTGATTTTAATACACAAGACCAAAACCAGTGTATTACAGTTTTTTTCCCCTAACTTTCAGTATTAGAGATAAAACAATAACTTTGAAAAAGGTTCATCACTCTATCACAAAATTAAAAAGGAATTTGTTATCAAATGAATTTTTATGCTTCCGGCAATAAAACTAGAGAATCCTGACTTTACACAGTTAGCTTGCAAGTCAATTAATATTCTTTCTGGCATTATCAATCATTCTGATGAATAAAGTGGTTTGGAAATTTCTACTTCATCAATTTTATTACATAGGATAGTTATCACTGTTTTTGATAAACTTCCAAAATTAACCAAAATGAAAGGTTCAAAGAATCAGTGGAATAGTATGATGAAATAGCCAGATAGAGACTCAAAATATGAAATTACTTGTCTTAATAAAATGAAAAATATGTACACTTTAACTACTCTATTGAACAAATAAAGAGGCAGAGTTAAAATATTTTAATTTTAAAATAGCTATACTAAATTTTTCAAACTTTTTTTAGTATAGTTCATATAAAATTCAATATGTTTAATTTTACTCATTTTATAGCATAATCTTTATTAACATATGTTACTTATTTGTATATCATTAGAATTATTAAGATAAACAGCCTTATTTTACTTTTATTATTCCATGATCTCTCTGTGCCCTTTATTATTTCAATTATTAGTAAATACAATTGTTAGTAAATACAAAATACATCTTTCTATGACATAAAAATTTCTAAGTTAAATAAATAAATAAATAAATAAATAAAAATTCTAAGTTCTCTTTTATTTGTAGGAGCTCTGGTTGCATAGTGCCTAAGGCACTTGATGGCTAACCAGAAGACTGGTGGTTCAAACCCACCAGCCACTCCTTGGAAGGAAGTTGGGCCATCTACTTCCGTAGTGATACTGCCTCGGAAACCCAAGGAGGGGTCGCTATGAGTCAAGTGTGACTTGACAGCACATAACAACAACAACAACAACATTTTATTTGTACTTTGTTAAGAACACTACCTTTACATTTCAAGTGCTCTCAATTTTTTTTCAGTTTTTTAATGACATCATGTGGTTAAGCAATTTTGAAAGCTAATCAGTTCATGGCTTTAAAAAACACTGATTTGTTTCCAAAGCTAAATAACATTTTACATTTATTATTCTGTGTTATATTAGTTTGCTCCATTTTCTCAGAATGATTATGCAGTTGTATCTATCTCTAGCTATCATATTAATATGATTTCATTTATTTATTTGATTATAAGACTATCCTTTATTCAAAAACAATAATGGAAACATACATTTGGGTTAATTTTGGAACTTCATCCAAAACAAAATTTCTACATTACTCATCCAACCCTCCCAATCCCGATTTACAGTATTATTAGAGCATATAATTATCCTGTTTATTTCTTTGTATCTCCATGACTACCACTCTAGCCAGGTCTCTGCTTTTTCTTGCTTGAACTTCTGGAATTTTTTTTTGTTGTTTTGTTTTGCTTCCATTCTTATTCCCTTATTCATTGGTCATCAGCCACAACGATGTCAGTAAACCAAAATAATATTAGTCTTCTTATTTAAGTTAAATTCTCCAGTGGGTTCCATTCATAGTTAGAATATAATCCACTCTCTACCAATCCTTTTTCATTTTATTACATAAATAAATGTTGGTTTGTGTCATGGAGCAAACACTTAAGTGCTTGACTGCTAGCCGAAAGGTCTTCTGTTCAGAGGACAGCTGGAAGACAGACAGGCTGGGAGATGGTGTTCTGGAAGGTCACAGCCTGGGAAACACTAGGGAGAAGTTCTGCACTGCGCACATGGGGTTGCTATGAGTTGGAATCAACTTGACTGCAACTAACAACATGGCCAGACCATATTCTTTCAACAGGCCAAAGTTTGTATGCATTGCTCACTGTTCCCTCTGGCTAAAAACAGAGCATGAGACATGTTTGGCCCTTTTTTCATTGAAATCTGCTTTATCATCTCCTCATCTCACCTCCTCACCATCTCACTTATCAATAAGAATATGAATTTATCTTTTTTGTTTATTTTTTGTCTCTTGTCACTTGAATATATACGTTTCCTGAGAGCAGAATCTTGTTCATATCCATATTTCTAGCACCTAGAACAGTACCCAGAGTATATTAAGTTCTTTCAGAAAATGTGTTATAAGAATACTTATCCACTAATGAGGGGCCTCTGAACTCCTGTAGACTAAGTAGACTTGTGGTGCGGTGCCTAAGATGCTTGACTGCTAACACTTCATACTCACCAGCCATTGATGGAAGGAAGATGGAGCAATCTACTTCCATGAAGATTTACCACCTTGGAAACCCAATGGAGGTCAATATGAGTCAGAATTGACTTGATAGCAGGGGTTTTATGAGAAAAATTAATTTAGACAAAGTTCAAAGTTACATTACTTTGCCAGTCTTTTCAGGCATCAAACTGCAAATTTGGACAAAAACAAGCTAGACAAAGGTCTATGATGCATCAATGTGAAAGTTTACCCTTCCTAAAAATGCAGTTCTGAGTAACAAACTGAATAAAGCAGAAAGTTAAAAGAAACAAACAACAACTAATCAACAACCACAACAAACTGCATAACTTTCTCTCTTTCGACTCAAGGAAAAAAAAAAAAAATGGCATCATTGTTGCCTCTTCCTTTTCCCTTACAACTACATCCAATCTATTAGTAAATTTTGGTACGTGTGTACTCAACATAAAGCTAAAATCCAACAACCACTTCTCAGTATCTCCTCTGGTACCATCTACTCCAAAGTACCATCCTCTTGTCCCTAGATTTTTGTAATAACTCTTAACAGATGTCCCTGCTTCAACTCTTTCTCCCTGTGGATGTGTTTTCAGTCCAGTGGCTCAAGTCATTTGTTTTAATAAACATGACAGATGTCACTTCTCTGCTCATGTTCTAGGTCTTTCCTCTCATTCACAGCCTACCTTGTGTGGTCTCCTACCTTTCCAACCTCCTAACTGAGCACTTGCTCTCTCTCTGATCAAACTGTACAAGCTGCCTTGATGTTGTTTGAATTTGCCAAACATGTCTTCACTACCACACATTTCACTTGCCATTTCTTCTTCCTGGAATACTCTCTGCCTTTTACCCATCATTTCTTCCTCTCTTCCTTTACATGCAATGAGTAATATTTACCATAAAATAACATGAATGCATTATAGAATATTTGTTACATACTAGTGAATCTTTTAGGTGAGTAGTCTAGCATCAAACTTAAGACAAGTGATTCTTGATGCAGAATGACTGGGTAGAAAAACCAACTATGACATATAGAAGCTTTTCTCAACATTGCTCTAAATTGTAATATCTTTCTTTGTAATTTATGTATGAACATGCATCTCTTTGAGTTATTTAATAAGATATTGTGACATGTTTGCCTGGCTCATAGTAAATGCTTAGTGAATGTCATTATTATTATTTAAGTCTTCCTAACATTCATAATGTATGAATTTATATTACCACAATGAATGAAGATGGCAGGAATACACAGAGTCACTGTACCAAAAAGAACTGGTCAAGCTTCATCCATTTCAGGAAGTGGCATATGATCTAGAACCGATGGTACTGAAGGAGGAAGTCAAAGCTGCAGTGAAGGAATTGGTGAAGAACAAGGTTCCGGGAATTGGCGTAATACCCATTGAGATATTTCAACAAACGGTGCTGCACTGGAGGCACTCACTCGGTTATGCCAAAAGAATTGGAAGACAGCTACCGGGCCAACTGACTGGAAGAGATCCATATTTGTACCCATTCCAAAGAAAGGTGATCCTACACAATGTGGAAATTATCAAACAATATCATTAATATCACACGCAAGTAAGATCTTACTGAAAATAATTCAAAAACAGTTGCAGCAGTATATTGACGGAGAACTTCCAGAGGTGCAAGCTGGATTCAGAAGAGGACGTGGAACAAAGGATATCATAGCTGCTGTCAGATGGATTTTGTCTCAAGGCAAAGAATACCAGAAAGATGTTTACTTGTGCTTTATTGACTATGCAAAGGCATTTGATTGTGGGGATCATGACAAATTATGGATAACATTGAGAAGAATGGGAATTCCCGAACACTTGATTGTACTCATGAGGAACCTGTACCTTGACCAGGAGGCTGTCATTCAAACAGAACAAGGGAGTGTGTCAGCGTTGTATCCTTTCCCCCTACTTATTCAATCTATATGCTGAACAAATAATCCAGGAAGCGTCAGGATTGGAGGAAGAATATTTAACAATCTGAGACACGCTGCTGATACAACTTTACTTGCTGAAAGTGAGGATGACTTGAGACATTTACTGATGAAGATTGAGGAACACAGTCTGCAGTATGGATTACATCTCAATATAAAGAAAACAAAAATACTCACAACTGGACCAATAAGCAGCATCATGATAAATAAAGAAACGATAGAGGTTGTCAAAGAATTCATGTTGCTTGGTTCTACAATTGAGGCCAATGGAAGCAGCAGTCAGGACATTAGATGATGTGTAGCACTGGGCAAGTCGGCTGAGAAGGAACTGTTTCAAGTGCTGAGGAGCAAGGATGTCTCCTTGAGGACTGAGGTGCACCTGACACAAACCATGATATTTCTAATCACCTCGTATGCATGTGAGAGCTGGACAATGAATAAGGAAGACTGAAGAAAAGTTAATGCTTTTGAGTTGTGGTGCTGGCGAAGAATGCTGAAAGTACCATGGACTGCTAAAAGAACTAACAGATCTGTCCTGGAGGAAGTGCAGCTGAGATGCTCCTTGGAAGCAAGAATGGCCAGACTTCATCTCACCTACTTTGGTCATGTTGTCAGAGGAGACCATTCCCTGGAGAAGGATATCATGCTTGGTAAGGTGGAGGGTCGACAAAGGAAGGGAAGGCCTTCAACGAGGTGGATTGACATGGTGGCTGCAACAATGGGCTCAAGTATAGCGAAGATCATGGAGCTGGCGCGGGATTGGGCAGTGTTTTGTTCTGCTGTGCATGGGGTCACTATGAGTTGGAAATGACTCGATGGCACCTAACAACAACAATAACAACAACATTCATAATTATATCAACATAGTTGTAATTAGGTTACAGATACAATCTGTGTATTATTTTTTCCACTGAACAGTACATATTAGTTTTTTCCCATGCAGCTAACTAAATGGCCTTCAAAAGGCAAAATAATTTGTAGTCTTACATATATATGTATTACTCAATGACATACAACAACATATATATTATGGCATGTAGTAAAGACATCATCAACTAACTGCAGATAGTCCCTGATTGACAATGTGTTAAGCTTTCAGTGACCTGAACTTATGACGTGTTTTTGTTTTGTTCTTATACATCTTGTCACTAGTACTATGTGCTACATACAGTGTTGCAGCATATAATTTTCTTATGCTACCGTTGTCAGATGTAATGTTTCCAACCCCAAAGAAAAAGAAAAAAAAAACTGATTTATAAAGATACTGATAATAAACAGCAATAAGAATGAAAACTAAAACTAACAAACAAACAAAAAAAGTATTCTACTTATGTTAGTGCCAGTTTAGTCATCTAATCATAACCCCATCATAAATTGGGGACTACCTGTGTTATCTGATTCATTGTACATCATTTAACTTACATAATTGTCTTTTATTATTTCACTGCAATAAATATTTACCTGATAATATATCCTTTTTTTAAAAAAATTAAGATTATTTTCTACATTTAAATTCATAAATGTAAAATTAATTTTTGAAAGGGGTCTGAAACTTTTTGACTCCTATGAAATTTACTCATTGCTTTTCACGAGGATGGTATGAATTTATACTACCACAATATAAAAAACATATTAGTTTATTTTATCTTCTATTTAGCAAGAAGTAGATAAAGAACTGAGAAAACAAAAATACCTGATTCATGCTGAAAGAATCAAGAACAATATTTATATTTCTTCTGTTCATTTGTTATTAACATCAGAGCTCATAAACTTGTTGAAGTAAATATTGTCCATGTTACATCTTTACATTTATATGGTTGTTTGTATTAAACAGCTATTGACTCATAATATTGACAAAAAAGCAATAGAGCATCAGAAATTGTACTTAATTAATCTTTTCATAAAAAAAAAAAATTAAGAAATGGCTAAGTGTCAGCCAAACTGATGATTTTAAATAAAAGAAAGCATAAAGACATTGTTTGGAAATGGCTTTGCTTACAGAATGGTGTGTCTATAAATGTAATCATAATCAAAAAGAAATGGAGAATTTTATTTCTGCTTGAAACAGCTATACCTGTTTGATCCTTTGGCAAAGCTGCCTTCCTATTGTGGTATATGAGCAAAGTGACAGATTGATCTAGTTACCCCACTGCTAACCATTCTGAAGATAAGATTTTCTCATTTATATCCCTGGTAGATGAATACAATACTACTGAGCATTAAATGATCACAGTGTATTGAAATCTAACCATGCAGACATCATGAATGAATGATATTTCCTATTTAATGTTAAGACTGTTTTTCCTAATACTTCATTGAACTGAATACATCAAAATCTGTAACAAGTCAGATCATATATAGCAAGCCATATTGATTATTTGATTATTCTTTTTTTTTTTCTTTTTCAATTTCAGTATAAAGAACGTAACTCCAAAAGTAGGAGATCCAGAAACTCGTAAAGCTATCCGCCGTGCCTTTGATGTGTGGCAGAATGTAACTCCTCTGACATTTGAAGAAGTTCCCTACAGTGAATTAGAAAACGGCAAACGTGATGTGGATATAACCATCATTTTTGCATCTGGTTTTCATGGAGACAGTTCTCCCTTTGATGGAGAGGGAGGATTTTTGGCACATGCCTATTTTCCTGGACCAGGAATTGGGGGAGATACTCATTTTGATTCAGATGAGCCATGGACTCTAGGAAATCCTAATCATGATGGTAAGTGCATTTCTCCTGCAATATGTATGCTGTATTGTCTGTATATAATGTGTTCATGGAAATAACATGCCCAGGCATATAATGTGCACAGCATGCATAGGAAACTAACGGACAAGGGTGTTGCATGGTTTGGAAAAAAATGTATAGTATGTGTTATTTGTGTAAAAATACAGTAGTTCTCTTTAGTTTTACAGTGTCCTCGTGACTTATTGTTTTAAATTTAAAATATCTTGATTGTAAATTTACTTTTAGAATTAGAAAGCAATCTGTGAAACTTTTTAGAAACTTTTGAAACAACAATTTCTATGAATCATTAGATAATATATTTTTCATATGTTCTTTTAATTAAAGACTGTAACTGTGTACTATATTCTACAAATGCTCTAAAGAGAACTGTGTTTTCTACAATATCTAATGTCTTGAAAGATTTCATAGTCAGTATTAAAGTCAGGGGGCATGTTGTTGTTGTTGTTATGTGCTATCGAGTCGGACCCGACTCATAGCCACCCCTCCTTGGATTTCCAAGGCAGTATCACTACGGAAGTAGATTGCCCCATCTTCCTTTTGAGGAGTGGCTCGTGGGTTTGAACTGCCAGCCTTCTGGTTAGTAGTCAAGTGCCTTAGGCACTATGCTACCAGAGCTCCTGCATCAAGCAAATTCTGTTGTTTTATCTACACCAGTGTTTTCACTTGATACTTAACCCTCATTAACTTTTATGGTGTTACTTCTACTGAATGCTTCCTGTGTTATTTCCTGAACTATTTTCACCTTTCCATTCTACACATTTTTTCTCCTTCTTCTCTCAGCCATTTTCTTTTAAGTCACAGGTTCAGCATTCTAATTGTATGTTTTATTATATATACTTTATTTTTCTCAAAAATCAATTGCTTACAACTCTATTATAACATACCTCTCCATTTTCTAATCCTTAGAGTTATCCTGATATGTGAAAATCATGTAAAAATAAAAATACTCAGTAACAAAAGAATAGTTACTTGATATCAGGGAAATTTGTTTCTTCTTTGATAAGAGTCTATATTTCGACTCTGTTTTAAAAAAATTACAGTTTTAAAATCTTAAGAGTTATAAAGGCCCTAAACAGCCATGTCCTTAATTTTTATTATCGAGATTTAAATATTATTTTTCCTTACCATAATAGAATATTGTCAAATACTCAAGCTTGTATTGTTTTAATGACAACTACCCAGCTATTAGAACTCTTAATTCGTCCTTGAATAATTGTGTCATAAAATTAAGGTTTGTTAGTTCATTAGAGGGAGCTCTGGTGACGTAGTGCCTAAGGCATTTGACTGCTAACCAGAAGGCTGGCAGTTCAAACTCACCAGCCACTCCTCGTAGAGCTAGTGCCTGGGAAACCCAAAGAGGTGTTGCTATGAGTCAAATCCATTTGACAGCAGTGAATTTGATTTGGGAGTTCTGGTGGCATAGTGCCTAAGGCATTTGACTGCTAACCAGAAGGCTAACTGCTAACCCACTAGCCACTCCTCGGAAAGAAGATTGGGCAATCTACTTCCATAGAGATACCACCTCGGAAACCAGAGGAGCAGTCACTGTGGTTAGGTGGAGTAGTGTAACAGTTTTGCATTTTTAGGACACCAAGAGTTCCACGTTTGTTATTGTTGTTGTTATGTGCCCTCAAGTAGGACCCGATTCATAGTGACCCCTCCTTGGGTTTCTGAGGCAGTATCACTACAGAAGTAGATTGCCCAACCTTCCTTCCGAGAAGTGGCTAGTGGATTTGAACCGCCAGCCTTCTGGTTAGCAGTCAAGTGCCTTAGGCACTACGCTACCAGAGCTGAATTAAGTTGAGCTAAACTTAAAATGACATCAATTTTCAAAGAAAGAAAAAATAATAATAAACCTACTCTCCATGTTTTCCAAAAGAAATTATCAGTATCTAATTTTTAACAAGGTGATCTTTTGAATTGTTATTAATAGTTATTTTTCTTTTTTGTTATTCTTGTTAAAAACCAATTATTGTTAGTTATCAGCAAGTCTCACATGCTATAATGTTAAATTATGACTTTAGGAATTGGTTTGAAAAAACAGACAGCAAACATGTTGAGAGATTTAAGTCCAGTGGAATGAGAAGCCAAAACCTTTGGATTCAGACAGATCTATGATTAAATCCTGGCTCTAAAAGCTTTTTTTGTCATATCCTTCCTCTTACTCTGTAGTTTCTATTGCAGGTTGTGAACATTTTAAGTAGATGTACTTTCAATGAATACTTTTTTTACCTACTCTCTACTTGAACATCTACTAATCAAATCTGGCACATAGTAGTTGAGTCATAATGAGTTAATATATAAATCATTTAAAATAAAATGTGTTTATTCCATTCCTCTCAAATTCATACAGCCATTCTAATAAAATAGTTTAGAATCTTTCAAGTTGATTAAGATTATTTTAAATAATGGAAGACACATTTACATTCTAAATGATTGAGAAGAGCAACACTTATAATGATAGAATTTGCTGTCAAAAGTAAAACTGCATTTGATTCCAGTGCAAGGATATTCTTTTAAACTTTTAGGCAAAGATTTTACATCAGTAATGTATCTAATTGTTAAGGCTACTTTAAATATGTAGCTTTGAAATTGTGCAAATTTGTCTTGTGGACTCACACATCTAAAATAGCTTCAAACGCTTGTGTATAAGAGATGATCCTTTACAACCGGCTATGTTTTCTCTTGAAATATTGAAGTTCTCAATAAGTAAGACTGCACAAATTATTTAGGTGTTTGTTGTATTAGCTGGTTTTATAGATATCATCTGACATATTTGAAAAGAAACAAAAAGTTAGAAGGAAAAACCTGTAGGGTCATTTGGATGCGAAGGTTTACAGAGTTGAGTGTGATCAGTGCGTATGTCCTTTCTTTGACTTAAGAAGTATATGTGAAAAGATTTCTGAAGTATAGCATATTAACTAAAGCTGTACAATCAAGTCAATGGATTTTGATAAAAAGTATTTATTAATACATGTTTTACCTCTTAATTTATACTATTAAAACCACAACCAAACTCACTGCCATTCAGTCAGATCCAACTCATAGTGACCCCTCCTTGGGATTCTGAGGCAGTGTCACTACGGAAGTAGATTGCCCAATTGTCCTTCCAAGGAGTGCCTGGTGAGTTCGAACCACCAGCCTTCTAGTTAGCAGTCAAGTGCCTTAGGCACTATGCTACCAGGGCTCCCAATTTATACTATAGAATTATAGTATTATTTACACTTTGGCATAACATTAAAAACCTAAGTAAAACAACTAATTAATATTTAATATGAGTCAGATTCCTTTACCAGTCAAATAAAGATATTATGTTTTGTGAGTGAGCCTAAAGGAAATGACTTTGCAAAATAGTTGTTGTTGTTGTTGTTGTTATGTGCCGTCGAGTCAGCCCTGACTCATAGCGACCCCTCCCTGGGTTTCCGAGGCAGTATCACTACGGAAGTAGGATTGCCCAACCTTCCTTCTGAGGAGTGGCTGGTGGGTTTGAACCGCCAGCCTTCTGGTGAGCAGGCAAGTGTCTTAGCCACTATGCTACCATATGCAAAATAGTAGTATTTCAAAATTCCAGGGGATTATAGAGATGTTAATTGACTGTTGAAGATGTGATACCTAAAGATTTACTGCTTATACTTCACAAAAGAAGACATCCAGGTGGCTAACAAACACATGAATATATGCATATAATCATTAGCCATTACCAAAATGCAAATCAAAACTATAATGAGATGCTATCGCACATGTCAATAATGGCATTGATCAAAAAATAGAAAACAGCAAATGCTGGTCAGGTTGTGGGGAGATTGAAATAGTGCACACACATGTTTGTTGTAGCATTGTTCATGATGATAGAAAGAAGTAAAACCTAAATGTCTATCAATGGATGAATGAGTAAACAAAATATGGAACATACATACAAAGGGATACTGCACAGTTATAAAGAATAATGATGGATCTGCGACACCTCTCATAACATGGATATATTTGGAGGACATCATAAACCAAAAAAGAAAACCTCACTGCCATCAAGTTGGATCTGACTCATAGCGACCCCTCCTTGGGTTTCTGAGGCGGTATCACTACGGAAGTAGATTGCCCAACACCTCCTTTTGAGGTGTGGCTGGTGGGTTTGAATCACTAGCCTTCTGCTTAGCAGTCAAATGCCTTAGGCACTATGCCACCAGGGCTTCCAGAAGGACATCATAGTGAATAAAATAAATCAATCATAAGGGCAAATATTGTATAACACTACTATTATAAAAAGTAAAGAATAGACTTGCATGCAAAAAAAGACATTTTTGATGATTATCATGGATGGAAGCAGAGAGAAGGGGAGAGAGGGAAAAATATTAAATAGGTAGTAGACATGTGTTAGGAGCTCTGGTAGCCTACTGCATTTGACTGCAGTTCAAACCCACCAGCCACTCCTTGGAAGGGAGAGGGAGATTGGGCGATTTACTTCCATAGTGATAGAAACCCAAGAAGGGGTCACTATGAGCTGGATTTGACTTGACAGTAGTGAGTTTGGTTTGGTTTAGACTTGTGTTAGTTCTGGTGAAAGAAAAGACAGTACACAATACAGAGGACCCCAGCACGGCATGACCAAGGCAAAAGATGTTAAGAGAATGTGTTAATGATTTCATTTTACTTGGATCCATAATCAACACCCATGGAAGCAACAATCAAGAAATCAAATGACATATTGCACTGGCCAAATCTGCTGCAAAAGACCTCTTTAAACTGTTAAAGAACAAAGATGTCACTTTGAAGACTAAGGTATGCCTGACCCAAGCCATTGGTGTTTTCAATAGCTTCATATGCATGTGAAAGCTAGACAATGAATAAAGAAGACTGAAGAAGAATTGATGGATTTGAATTGTGGTGTTGATGAAGAATATTGAAAATACCATGGATTCCCCAGGAATGAAAAATCTTTCCTGGAAGATGTGCAGCCAGAATGCTCCTTAGAAGTGAGAATGGCCAGGTTTTGTCTCTTGTACTTTGGTTCATGTTGTCAGAAGGGACCATTCCCTGGAGAAGGCTATCAAGCTTGATAGAGTAGAGGGTCAGTGAAAAAGAGCAAGTCTCTCAAGTAGGATGGATTGACACAGTGGTTGCAACGATGGGCTTAAGCATAGTAACAATTGTGAGGATGGCGTAGGGCCAGGCAGTGTTTTGTTCTGTTGTACATAGTCAGTATGAGTTGGGACAGACTCCATGGCAACTGACAATGATAACAACAATGGTAAATATTATAACATATACAAGCCTGCCACAACTGTAATAACAAACATTGATTTGTGAGTGGATACATAATGTATGCTAAGTAGGTTTGGCAGGTTGTACAGGAGTATACCAATATTCATATATAGGTATGGCTGTGCATATTTCTTCATACATGTTTGTATATGCAAGGTGTATATTTATATAAATTAAGAGATCACCTAGAGAGTATAGTTATGGACACTTCTTAGACATAACCAAGCTTAGGGACTGAGCTACTGGATGGAAAGGCTAAGCACTGTAGTCTCAGGGGACATCTAGGTCAATTGTCATAACAAAGTTCATAAAGATGATATTATTTGTCCGAGAGTGGTGAATAGTGGCTAGGGTCTTAAAAGATTGTGAGCAGCCATCTCAAATACAACTATTGGTCTCTTTAATATTATTCATTATTCAATATTCAAAATACCTGGAGCACAATAAAGTGAAGAAAACTGAAGACTCAAGGAAGCAATTAGTCCAAAGGACTAATGGCCCACATGAACCACAGCCTTCTCTGTCCCGACACCAAAAGAACAAAGTGGTGCCCAGCCACTGCTACTGAACAGCTGACATTATGGAAGGCCCCAGTTAGAATGGGTGAAAACTATAGAACAAAATTCAAACTCATAAAAAAGATCAGACTTTTTTCTAGTTTTGTTCTGATAAAGACTATTGAAACTCCCAAAACTATCGTCCTATGACAGCATTTAAACTTGAAACTGAAGATACTTCCAAAGGCCACCTTTCAGCCAAATAATGGAGTGGCTTATAAAACAAACAATAAATAAAACTCTAAAGAACATGCTTCATAGAACAATCAACTATTTGAGACCAGAAGGGCAACGTTCACCCAAAAGCAAATATGGGATGGCAGAGAGAAGCAGAGACACTGGATGAATGGAAACAGGGAACCCAAGGTGAAAATGGTGAGAGTGAGAACACATTGCAGCATTACAACCAATGTCACAAAACAATTTGTGTACGGATTGTTGAATGGAAAACTGACTGCTGTGTAAACTTTCACCAAAATCACAATAAAATGTTGGCAGATAGTTTAAAAAAAAAATCACTTTACCACAAAAGTGAGAAGAGTAGTTGCTGACTGGAAGAATGGAAAAAAAAAAAAAAAAAAAGATTAACTGCTTAATTGAAATTCAAACTCTTAACCAGCAACAGCAGGGTAGCTAGCATAGTGTCAGGCTGAAGTATTGATCATTTATCAAGAGAACAGCCTCTAGCTTTGCTTGTGGTCCTGGTGAATGTGGAAAGAATTAATGCATTTGTGCATCTTAGATAGTAACTATGTGTAATATTGTCTTTTTCTATTAGGGATATACTAGGCACAATTCTGCCATCTTCATTGATAGACTGTCCCTACTTTTTGTTTCCAGTCCTTAAATGCCCCTGGCTTGCTTACCTGAATTATTTCCTTTCTCTCTTATTCACAGCTCTTGAACAGCTAGAAAACAGAGCAGCTTGGTTATTTAGCAAAAATGCAAATGAAAGAGTCTCTTGATAAGTACGCAGCTCATTTTCCACAGCATATTGCTCAGCTAATGAAGGCAATTTGAATTCTGTCTACCTCAAAAGAGATAAACAGTGTCTTAGGCTGCCAGTAACCCTTAATTCATTGTTACCCACTTTCCTTTCAATTTGCTGATAGTCATGATATCTTTCAAAAGCTCAAGTTGAAACCCATTAAATGAATTACAAAATAATAAAAAATAAATATATTAAAATAAAGAAATACACACATCTAATGAAAATAATGCTGTTTTTTACAATTTTTTTTTGTTTTCATAGTTTATATAAGCAAAACATATGCATAGTAATTCAAAATATAATATTTCTTTTGAAAAGTATACATTGCCTGAATCTGAGTTGAGAAATTTAACTCTACTGAAATGTTCAGATTCATTTTGAGCATCATTACTGTATTGTTTCCTTAGCCATGGTATGGACTTAAATGGCACTCTCTATGTCAAAACAACCTATTGCAAAGATTCTTTCGAATTACTGAAGTATCTACTATAGTAATAGGATTTCACACTGATAATCTCAAGTGAAAATGTAACCTATTAAATTGATATATATAAAACGTATGGCAGAAAATGATCTAGAGACATGTCTTAGTTTACTGTGTAGTTGTAATTCTGTTGACAGAGTATGTTGCATCCCCTCTGTTTATTGTCAGAAAGCTAACTTTCTAAAGTTAGATGGTGATCAAGGAGACTTAGGGCTACTGCATCAGGCTGTCCAAAACTAGGGGCAGAGAAATGTTGATAAAAATGTCATCAATCTCTTAAATATATTTCATCATCAAATGTTAAACAATCAAATTTTGCATCTGTGGGAACTGCTTTGTGCATTGTAGGATATTCAGCAGCATTTCTCATCTCTATCTAGTAGGCAGGCCCCAGCCCCCAGAGCCAGGACAGGAAGGGGGAGAGTGCCAGGGAGCACAAAACCCACAGGATCCAGGTAAGGGGTGGGAGGTAGGCAGGCCCCAGCCCCCAGAACCGGGAAAGGGAGGGGGAAAGTGCCAGGGACCACACAACCCTTACGATCCAGGTAAGGGGCTCAGGATCTAGGTAAGAGGTGGGAGTCAGGCAGATACCTGTACCCAGAGCCAGGAAAGGGAGAAGAGCTCCAAGGACCAAAAAAGCCATATGATCCAGGAAGAAATTAGGTAAGGGGAGGCTGGAGAGGTCTCCAACTGCTAAGGGAGACAAACTTGTCTGTCAATTCATCATCCTGTGGGGCTTGCACGTTGTTGTGAGGCTGTGCCACTGGTGTTTCAAACGCCAGCAGGGTTGCACTTGGTGCACAGGTTTCAGTGCAATTTACAGACTGAGACAGACTAGGAAGAAGGAAGAAGCCATCCACTTCTCAAAAACTTGGCCAGGGAAAACCTTATGAATAGCAGAGAAACACTGTCTGATACATTACTGGACAACTTTATGAATTGCTTGGAAACATTGTCTGAAACAGTGTGTATCCTAGGCATTAGTGAGCTGAAATGGATTGGTTTTGGCTATTTTGAATCAGACAACCATATGATCTACTATGCTGGGAATGACAATTTGAAGAGGAATGGCGTGGAATTCATCATCGGTAAGGATGTTTCAAGATCTGTCCTGAAGTACAATGCTGTCAGTGATAAGATAATATCCATACACCACAAGGAAGACCCATTAATTCTATGATTATTCAAATTTGTGCACCAACTACCAAAGCCAAAGATGAGGAAATTGACCATTTTTTATCAACTTCTGCAGTCTGAACTTGACTGAACGTGCAATCACGATGTGTTAATTATCACTGGTGACTGAAATGCAAAAGTTGGAAACAAAGAAGAATCACTGGTAGATGGAAGCTTTGGCCTTGGTGACAGAAATGACAATGCAGATCGCATGGTAGAATTTTGCAAGACCAATGATTTATTCATTGCTAATACCTTTTTTCAACAACACAAACAGAGGCTATACACATAGACTTTACCAGATGAAGTACACAGGAATCAGATGGACTACATCTGTGGCAAGAAATGATGGAAAAGCTCAATATTTTCAGCCAAAACAAGGCCAAGAGCTGATTGTGGAACAGACCATCAACTGCTCATAGGCAAGTCCAACTTGAAGTTGAAGACAATTAAAACAAGTCCATGAGAGCCAAAGTATGGCCTTGAATATATCCCTCCTGAATTTAGAGACCATCTAAAGAATAGATTTGATGCATTGAATAACAATGACTGAAAACCAGAAGAATTGTGAGATGACATCAAGAACATCATCCATGAAGAAAGCAAGAGGTCATTAAAAAGACAAGAAAAGAAGAAAAGACCAAAATGGATGTCAGAATAGACTCTGAAACTCACCCTTGAGCAAAGAGTAGCTAAAGAAAATGGAAGAAATGACAAGACAAAGGAGCTGAACAGAAGATTTCAAAGGGCAGCTTAAGCAGACAAAGTCAATTACTATAATGAAATGTGCAAAGACCTGGAATTAGAAAACCAAAAGAGAAGAACATGCTCAGCATTTCTCAAGCTGAAAGCACTGAGAAAAAACCTTAAGCCTCAAGTTGCAATATTGAAGGATTCTATGGGCAAAATATGAATGATGCAAGAAGCATCAAAAGAAGATGGAAGGAATACACAGAGTCACTGTACCAAAAAGATCTGGTCGATCCTCATCCATTTCAGGAGGTGGCATGTGTTTAAGAACCAATGGTATTGAAGGAAGAAGTCGAAGCTTCACTGAAGGAATTGAAGAAGAACAAGGCTCCAGGAATTGATGGAATACCCACTGAGATGTTTCAACAAATGGATGCCCCACTAGAGGTACTCACTTGGCTATGTCAAGAGATTTGGAAGACAGCTACTTGGCTATCTGACTGGAGGAGATCCTTATTTGTATCCATTCCAAAGAAAGGTGATCCCACAAAATGTGGAAATTATCAAGCAGTATATTAATATTGCATGCAAGTAAAATCTTACTGAAGATAATTCAAAAATTGTTGCAGCAGAATATTGACAGAGAACTTCCAGAGGTGCAAGCTGGATTCAGAAGAGGACATGGAACGAGGGAAATCATTGCTGATGTCAGATAGATCTTGGCTGAAAGCAAAGAATACCAGACAGATGTTTACTTGTGTTTTATTGACTGTGCAAAAGCATTTAATTGTGTGGATCATAACAAATTGTGGATGACATTGAGAAGAGTGGGAATTCCAGAACACTTAATTGTGCTCATGAGGAACCTATACATAGATTAGGAGGCTGTTTTTCAAAGAGAACAAGAAGATATTGCATCATTTAAAATCAAGAAGGGAGTGTGTCAGGGTTGTATTCTTTCACCATACTTATTCAATCTGTATGCTGAGCAAATAATCTGAGAAGCTGGACTATATGAAGAAGAACATGGCATCAGGATTGGAAGAAGGATCATTAACAACCTGAGATATGCAAAACAAAATATATAAGCATAAATCAGAAATTATTTCTTTCACTGCATGATTTGACTTAATCAGTGTGGAAATTGTAATGCCACCATTTTCCATAAGAATGAGAAGTGAGAAGTCTTGATAAACTTCTCTGTGGTGATTGTAATTCAAATTTATTAAATAGAACATTTATCATTTTTATTGCTATATCATCAGTCTCTAATTGTGATTTGGATATATTTAATTCTAAATTTATTTGTGCATAAAAGTTAATACTTATTTTTGATTTAACAATAAAACATTCAGTTTCAGAACTGGAAATGTCTTGTATGTTTTTATACAAAATTCTGAGAATAATAGCTTCTTTCATATTTCCTTCAGCTTAGTTTTACATGTATGAACTGGAACTTCACTCTCTAGGACTGGTTTCTATTACATTGTCTATTATCTATTATATATATATTATATATTATATCTATTATAGTAATCTAAATTCTCTTTTCTCTGATCTATGTATAAAAGATAAAGATATATGCAGGGAGCTCTGGTAGCGTAGTGCCTAAGGCACTTGACTGCCACTCCAGCCACTCCTCAGAAGGAAGGTTGGGCAGTCTACTTCCGTAGTGGTACTGCCTCAAAAACCCAAGGAGGGGTCGCTATGAGTCAGATCCGACTAAATGGCAAACACAACAACAACTGTGTATCATTTCATTTATTTTAAATTCCATTGTTAGAAATTTCCTTTCACTTGTTGTTGTTGTTGTTGTTTGCCGTCGAGTCGGCCCCGACTCATAGCGACCCCTCCTTGGGTTTCCGAGGCAGTATCACTACGGAAGTAGGATTGCCCAACCTTCCTTCCCAGGAGTGGCTGGTGGGTTTGAACCGCCAGCCTTCTGGTTAGCAGTCAAGTGCTTTAGCCACTATGCTACCAGAGCTCCTTTCACTTACCAAGATTTATTGTTTTTTTCAGTCACATGAATATTTTAGTTATATTATTATTAATGCAGTCTATTTGATAGAATATTAGGTTAAAAAAAAAACAAAAACCTGATATTCATTTAATTATGGCAGTTTTACTCATTCAGGACAGTGCCAAAGAAGGAAATACTAAGGAAAATACATTTTTATGGTATATTAAAGCTTTCTCATATTATATATTAAACTAGTGGAAAAACACCTGCTTAAAATAAACCTTCTTTACCTAATGAAACTTTTCATTTAGAGCCCCCCTTTTTTTGAGGGGGCAGTTTTATGGGCAAAAATTTAACTAGATGAGCTGTATAGTGCTTTTTGTCTAATGAAAAAAAAATTCTGGAAATGTATAGTTTATTTCAGTTATGCAGTTTATTTCTCAGGAAGGTGACCCAGAAAATTAACTGTAATTTAAATCTATACACTAACCTTAAATTGCCAACCTAACTTCCTGATTTTGACAGATAAATATGCATCTTAATTTACTAAGCATATTGAAATCAGCTTATGTAATTATATTTACATGTAATTATAGTCCCTTTTCTTCCTCTTCTTTGATCTTCACATATTGTTTCTTCATGAATTCCTGCCTCTGGGAAAAATGGTTACATCTTACGCCTCCCCTCCAACTCCTTTCATCATAAAATCCTTCCCAGCTCTCAAAGTCCTGCTCTCATATGTCCAGCCTAGTAAAGTTGGCCATAATCATTCCCCCCTTTTTAAACCTTGTGGCTACAAATTATGCAGTACATGTTCTTGACTATCTTAAGTCAAGTGAATTTCTTTGGCTATCTTAAGATGATAAGGGATAAATGGAATTAAATTAGAGGTAAGAGGAGTGTCTTACAGAATAAACTCCTAGGCAGAATAGATAAAGAATTTTGCAGTTGTTTAATATATTTAAAACAAGCACTTAGTCAGGTAATACAGATACTTAAAGTGGAAGTCTTTATAAATCATGCTGGAATCATACTGACAAAGTCAGAAGAAGAAAAAGGGGATCTTTGAAGAAACATTAGCAAATAGCTTTCTTTATATGCATTGACTACCAACTCATGTGATTTTGGTAAATCTAACTTAACTTTTATGGATTTATTTTCAAGCCTAAGGGTGTTCCTTCACAAGCTTTTGCTCTTCGGTTCAGCACTGCAGGGTTGGGAAAGGTATATGGAAGGAAATTATCAGAATCATCACACTCTTCCTTCAGCTTGAATGCACTGTCCATCTTTAGTCAGGAACTCAAGCGTTTGTGTTCAGAAAATCTGCATGTACTTTGGGTTAAGTGGATCTCAAATGATAAAGTTAAAATAGCACATGAATAATTAAGTGAACTTTACTTTGTTTTTTTCTAAAATAGCTTCAACCCTTCTTTATTTTCTATGTCACTGATCTGGGAACTACCACACTTTCTATTTACAATGTCATGAATATGTGACATTGAATGACCTAGATCTTTTTCATTAAGATAGTACATCCTTCTTCCTGCCTTCCTCTTCTCAGACTTGATCTAATAGGCTCCATCACAATCTTCACTCTTCAATAAAATACCAATATAGGTATATGCACTCTGACTGATCTATATATCTAAAAGTAATGTTTGATATACTACTAGCTTATTTTTTTTCAGAAGTGAAAAAGCAGTTTAAATTCCTATCCTGAGTATTTTTGGACCTTATAATTAACAATAACAATTATAGTAATGCTAAAAATAGTAAATGATAGCATAGTAATAACAGCATATACTGGGTGTCAGGCACTATTAAATATCATTGATAAATTTTCCTTTAATAGAAGAATGAAGAAATCCAAAGACACATGGAAACAATTAGTCCAAGTGACTGGTACACCATATGATCCTCAGCTTATGAGACTGTGAGATCAGAAGAACCAAATGGTGCCCGGCTACCACTGTCAACCACTTGGAGGAGAATCTATGTAGGAGATCCTGGATAGAAAGGGATAACAATGTGGAACAAAACTCAAAATCATTAAAAGAAAAAAAAAAAAAAATGAGACCAGGTTTGCTGGCCTGATAGAGCCTGGTAGAACCACTGAGACTATGGCCCTTAGCTGCCCTTTAGGTCTGGAATTGAACCCACTCCCATGTCTTCCAGCCAAACAAAAGGCAGGCATGTGAGCTGAACATTTACATTAGGTAGATACACTCCTTGGAGAGATCAATCATGGGAGAATAGAAGGGCTGTCTGTGCACAGGGAGACAACTTAGGGGGAAGGAGTACCTGGGGGGGAAGGACACAGGAAAGAGGGGAGGAGGTGAGGGGAGCTGTTGCATTGTGGGAAATTGTAATCAATGTCACAAGACAAAGTGTATGTGAAATGCTGTATGGGAAATGAAATTGCTCTGTATCCTTTCACCCAAATCACAAGAAAATTTTTTTAAAAAAGAAGAAGAAAGAAATCAGACATATACTGGGCAAATATGGTGCAAGGGACTTCTTTAAAGTGTTAAATAGCAAAGGTGTCACTTTGAAGACAAAGGTGCACCTAACCTAAACCATGGTATTTTCAATCACCTATCTGGCAGTTCAAACCTACCAGCTACTCCTTGAAAGGATGGTTGTTGGACAATCTACTTCTGTAGTGATACCACCTCGGAAACCCAAGGAGGGGTTGCTAGGTTGCTATGAGTGAGATCCTACTCGACGGCAATGAGGTTTTTTTTTTTTTTTTTTTTGGTATATGTGGAAGCTGGACAGTGAATAATGAAGACCCAACAAGAATTGATGCGTGTGAATTACAGTATTGGTGAAGAACTAAAAATGCCATGGACTGCCTGAAAAACAAACAGATGTGTCCTGGAAGAAGTGCCCCCAGGAAGCCCCTCAGAGGTGAGAATGGCCAGACTTCATCTCACCTACTTTGGTCATGTTGTCAGATGGCACCCATCCCTGGAGAATGATATCATGCTTGGTAAAGTAGATGTTCAACAAAAAAAGGAAGACCCTCAATGAGATGGACTGACACAGTACCTGCCATGATTGGCTCAAGCAAAGCAAGGATTGTGAGCATGGCACAGGACCAGGCAGTGTTTTTTTTTTTGTTGTTCTGTTGTACACAGGATCACTCTGAGTTGAAACTGACTGGACGTCACCTGATACGAAAGAATAGAGAGTTGTGATTTGTAAAATAGATTGATAGAAAATATCTGGGCTGAAACACGGAGAAGCCAAGATTGAAAAAAAGAGAGAGAAAAGAATGTAGAAATATACATGCAAATAGGACACGATGGAAAAAAAAAAATCTCACATGAAGTTAAAGTACCGGACAGTTTTTTTGTATACCCTTTGTCTATCTGCTTATTCATAACCATCTACTTCGGTAGTGATACTGCTTCGGAAACTCAAGGAGGGGTTGTTGAGTTGGATCTGACTCCATGGCACATAAGAACAACAACACATAGAAACAAACCAAACCAAACTCACTGCTATTGAGTTGATTGGGACTCGCAGCCAGCCACTCACCTTATGTTTTGAAGACTGTAAATCATTATGGAAGCAGACACTGCCTCATCTTTCTTCCTCAGAGTGGCTGGTGGATTCAAACCACCGACCTTTTCGTTAGCAGTCAAATGCCTTAACCACTACAACATTTAAAAGAAAAAAAAAAAACAACTCAGTGCCGATGAGTCATTTCTGACTCATTGTGACCCCTCTTTTGGTTTCCCACGTGGTATCTCTATGGAGGGAGCTCTGGTAACATAGTGGCTAAGACACTTGCCTGCTAACCAGACAGCTGGCGGTTCAAATCCACCAGCCACTCCTTGGAAGGAAGGTTGGGCAATCCTACTTCCGTAGTGATACTGCCTCGGAAACCCAAGGAGGGGTCGCTATGAGTCGGGTTTGACTCGACGGCACACAACAACAACAACGACAATCTCTATGGAAGTAGATTGCCCAATCTTTCTTCCGAAGAGTGGCTGATAGGTTTGAACCACCAACCTTCTGGTTAAGCTCCTTAATATACATGATAAATTCCTGTAAACACTTTGATATAATGTCATCTATTTCTTCTGAACTCATACCCAGACTTTCACTCTCCCATAGGAATCTCAAACTGAATATATTCAACAGTGAGCATATCATGTCCCCAAACCTGATGCAGTTTTTTATATTCTCTCTCTTTGTTAGCGTATCAATATCCATTTCATTGTCCAAACCAGAAACCTGGTGTCATTCTGCTTTTTTTTTTTTTTTTTTTC
>NW_006922066.1:892128-916731 GCF_000298275.1 Orycteropus afer afer
GCTTTTTTTTTTTTTTTTTGCTCTTTATCTCAGCTACTCTCCATATTTGCTTGGTCAAGTTGATTCTACTCTTAAAATCTATGGTGAAGTGATATAGCCTTTGCAATCTGTGCCTCCTTTGACTTAATTCACACCCTCATTAAATTCACAGAAGCATTTTGAAGGGAACAAAACTAGTCACCCTGCCTCCAGTTTTAATCACCAAGACTGAGTTCATCAACAAAACCAGTTGGAACTCTTCATTTGATCACCTAGTCTATACATACTTCCACTTTAGCACTTCCAACACTTGGAAAACTTCCTTGTACTTGTTTACACATTTTGCTTACAATCATAGCATCTGGCTGTGACCTAATTTTCTCTGAAGACATTGCCTACAGTGTTTTAGGTGCCAAGCATATAGATATTGAATTAATTTCTATCTCTGTGATTTTATCTATTTGTGTTTTCTGTTTATTTATAAGTCTCTCTTATCAGCCTAAGCTTATTAAAAGTCAAGTTGATGTACTTCATCTGATACTCAATAAGTGTTAGCTTAATGAATAAATGCATGTAGTGGAATTAAACTTGGCTGAAATAAACTTTGATTAGGAACTTGTAAGGGACTAAAAGATCAATAAAGAGCTTTAAAATAATTCAAAGGAAGAGAATTGTGTAAAGAATCAGTAGGACTATTTTGAGATAAGTGCTACATTCATTATGAAAAAAAAAGATTTATTCTTTATCTTTTTTTTATTTTTTTAAAGCTTATTAGGGAAAATTTTACTCACATGTTATTTTCCATCACATGCTTTTCTAGAAATCAACATGTTTGAGAATAACAAAGCAAATAGCTATTAATCCTGATATTTTACGCCAACTCAGCAAAATAAAAATATAAGTATCAGTGGCTTTGTATCTAGGTGTTTTATAGTTTAGGGCATAAATTGAAGATTAGCAGATCAGATTTATAGTCAAAGGGTAAAAATTATACAAGGTATGCCCCAGAGAACATTTGTATTAAATACACTACTGTTGTGTTGTTGTTATGTGCCATCGAGTTGGCCCCAACATATAGCGTCCCCTCCTTGGGTTTCTGAGACGGTATCACTACAGCAGTAGATTGCCCAACCTTCCTTCCGAGGAGTGCCTGGGGGGTTTGAACTGCCAGCCTTCTGGTTAGCAGTCAAGTAAGTACCTTAGGCACTATGCTACCGGAGCTCCTAAATACACTACTATGGGAGCACAATACTGTTTGAATAAAGGGTAAAACCTGACTAATTGGAATATGTTACAAGGATAACAACCTGTGATATGTGGATGACAAAGCCTTGCTTGCTGAAAGTAAAAATGACTTAAAACATTTACAGGTGAAGATGAAAGACAATAGCCTTCAGTATGGATGCACGCCCTAGCAGTGTTTCATTCTGTTGTATATAGGGTCACTCCGAGTCAGCACTGACTCAATGGCACTTAACGACAATACAAGGATAATTAAGAAAATATATAGAAGGTGTGTGTGTATATATATATATATATATATATATATTGTTATGTGCCATCGAGTCAAACCCGACTCATAGCGACCCCTCCTTGGGTTTCCGAGGCAGTATCACTACAGAAGTAGGATTGCCCAACCTTCCTTCCGAGGAGTGGCTGGTGGGTTTGAACTGCCAGCGGTCTGGTTAGCAGGCAAGTGTCTTAGCCACTATGCTACCAGAGCTCCCATGTATATATATAGTGGATATATAAATATATCGAGATGGTTTGTTGTTGTTATGTGCTGACAAGTCGGACCCAACTCATAGCGACCTCTCCTTGGGTTTCCGAAGCAGTATCACTACGGAAGTAGATTGCTCCATCTTCCTTCCGAGGAGTGGCTGGTGGGTTTGAACCACCAGCCTTCTGGTTAGCAGTCAAGTGCCTTAGCCGCTATGCTACCAGAGCTCCCATAGAGATGGTAGTGGATATATATATATATATATATATATATCCACTACCATCAAGTCAATTCTGACTTTTAGCGACCCCCATAGAATCTCCAAGGCTGTAAATCTTTACAGAAGTAGATTGCTTCATCTTCTTCCCATGGAGCAGCTGGTGGGTTTGAACTGCCAATGTTCTTGTTAACAACCAAATGCCTTATCCACTATGCCACCAGACCGCCTTATATAAGAGATATATGGGTTAAAATTATTTAAACTTTTAGAAGTCTTTGAGAGTGTACAATACCTAACACCATAAAGCACTTGATAGAAAGTGGATCTGCTTTAACATCAAGTGGAAGCTGACTTAGAGAAAATGAAATATTTGGAAAACACAGAGTTTTTTCTGGGTAGAAATAAGATATTTTTCAGAAACATTAGTTCTAAATATAGTTGTTGTTGTTGTTATGTGCCATCAAGTCAGTTCCAACCCATTGCAACCCTATAAACCACTGCCTAGTCCTGCACTGTCCTTAAAACCGGTGCAGGATTTGGGTCCATTGTTGTAGCAAAATGTTACTTACATGTTATATGAATCTTATTGCTTGATAATTTCCATATTCTGTTGAATAATCTTTCTTTGGATTGGGTACAAATTGGATCTTTTCAAGTGAGATGACCAGTAGCAGTCTTTTGAATTTGTTGGCTTAGATGAGTGAGTGCTTCCGGTATTGCATCTGTTTGTTGAGGCCTCTCAATAGGTATTACATCAATTCCTGGAGCATTGTTTTTTCCAGTTCCTTACAAGCACCTTGCACTTCTTCCTTCAATATCTTCAGTTCTTGGTCATATTCTACTTCCTGAAATGGTTGAACATCAACCAATTATTTTTGATGCAAATAATATTGCACACTTCCTCCATTTTCTTTTGATGCTTCCCATATCATTCCCTATTTTGCCCCTAGAATCCTTCAATGTTATTAACTCAAGACTTGAATTTTTCTTTAGTTCTTTCAGCTTGAAAAGTGCTAAGTGTGTTCTTCCTTTTTTTGTTTTCTAACTCCAGGTCTTTGCATATTTCATTATAATATTTTACTTTGTCTTCTCAAATTGCCCTTTGAAATCTTCTGTTCAGCTCTTTACTTTGTCATTTCTTCTAATCATTGTAGTACTCTGTTTAAGAGAAAGTTTCAGGGTTTCTTCTGACATTATTTTTGTCTTTTCATTCTTTTTAATGACCATTTGCTTTCTTCATGTGTGATACCCTTGATGTTATCCCACAACTATCTTCAATTATTAGTATTCAATGTGTCCAATCTGTTCTTGAGATGATCTCTAAATTCAGAAGGGATGTACTCAAGTTTGCAGCTGGACTCTCATGTCCTTGTTTCAATTCCCTTCAGTCTCAACTTCTAGATATAGAGGATCTCTTTATTTGTGAATGTACAAAGATGTTTTGGGCACTCTAAGAACTATGTGTCTTTATGGTTTAGTGACTCAAGAGAAATTGGGGTTTTGAGAGGCATTGCATATGGTTATGATGATTTTTATTAGAATTAATGTAATATTTTAAAATTATTATATTATCAACAAAAAATGTTATAAGATACTTATTTGTTCATATGTATTTTTTTCATAAGTTTTAAATTTTCATTCCATAGTATCTTGCTTTTTAGGCTTTTGATGCTTTTTGAAGCTGTGGCTTCCTTGTCTCTTGTTTTTGTATTCTATTTTCTATGCAACAGAAAACTGTGCTCAATGCTTTGCATACTGAATGTGAATTACAATCCAGTCTCTTTTATTTTTTTACACAGTTGATCTCACACAAGAAGGTCAGTAGGATAGAAAATGACAAATGTGCATCTAATTAACATGTTAGATGATGATATGATACCTATCATAATAATAACCATGGTGATTATAGAGAAACATAATGAGATTTATGTTATTAACTTTGAAATTGATATTTGTCACATTGTTAATTCAGATTCCAAGTGGTGCGTTTAATTCTACATTAGTATTTTTAGTTCTAATTATATTTGTTCAATAATTTGGCTATTGAATCTTAAGAATCACTAATCTGAAAATACATCTGCATAATCTCTTTGCTAAGGATGCAGAGGGAAGACTGTTGATTACTTGTTATTATGATATGTAGAGAATGTGACTACTCTGTCAGAATGAAATGGAAAGTATATTCTTCCGGCAAAAAAAAAAAAAAAAAAATATATATATATATATATATATATATATATATTTCACTTGTTAAAGTCTGTTTAACCATCACCAACTCCATTTAACCACTTATTCCCCATTTTCCTGCCTGCATGAAAGAAAAATGACTGAAGAGGGCTCACACAATCCTCAGTGTACCCAGTGTAAAGATAAAAATATCTCAGTATTTCTTCATGATTCTTAAGAGAAGAGTGATTCTCAGCACAAACTCTACATTTCAGAATTTAGTGAATCAAGCCTATTTTATAATATTTCTTTATTAAGGGTCACATTGAAAAGTGGCTGCAAAAAGGGCATGGTGGCAGTGTCTTCCAACTTCCTCTAACATTAGAGGGAGAGATGGAATCACCATCAGGAGCATTAGCCCGAAGCCGATTCCTATGCGCTGGTAGTGGCACATGCCAGCACCCTCCAGCCTTTTTGCCAGTTCTAACATGAATTGTCCCTCCCACAGCATTTTCTACTTCTCAGCTGGGTTCAATAATTTGTTGCAATGGCCATACAGAACTCACAATATTCACAATTATGGGGTATATTAGGGAAGTAACAGGTTATAATTCAGGATCAGAAACAAGTAAGGATACAGTTCTTCAATCACGACAGCTTCCCAGGTATGCTAAGGAATGCTTCTCTCAGGCTGCAGACTCTGTCCTGCTCAGGCCAGTGGTATACAGCTCTTTAGGCTTTGCTGATAGGGACCCAAAGAGCCACCCTATTCTGCCAGCAAGGCTCTTGCACGAGGGCGCTCAGCTTTCTCACTCTGTGGGCTGGGGATGCTGCCATTCAGTCTCATGCTGGTCTCCTGGGTTCTGCTGCCTCTGTCTCCTCCGTCTTTCTGCTGTTTCTCTGCCATCTCAGTTCAGCGATATCAATTCCAAGGACATGTTTCACTTCTGGCTCTTTCGTCTTGATGGTAATGATATCCCTCTTTCCACCTCTGGAGTAGCTCGTTTTAAGCCTAACAAGATAGCATAACTGATTCATCCCCATGTTACGTTTCCATACACCTATTTGCACAGTTTCAGCCACACAAATATACATTATTTACTTTATTAGTAAGCTATTCAGTCCCCTTGGTAAGACACAAGCATCTTACATTTGCATAGTTCTACCAAGTCCTCTGGTAGAAGTCACAAACACTATGGCTAGAAGAGTTACGTTAAATAAATCACTGCACTACAGTGGCAGACTTTGAAGGTTGTAATTTTGTCCCAGAACCAAGTATATCTAAGTTAAAAATGGGATAATTTGATAAGATTTCTATTCTTTCTGTGCTAGAGGAACATGATTTTCTACAATAGTGTGGAATAAAATTCATCACAGTTTACATTAATTATCATTTTTATTACCAAAGATAAAGTCAAAATGGTGAAGGGGAGAAAAAGTGCTGAACACAATTAGACTGGAGTTTGAATCCTGATTCTGCCAATGTCTAGAAATATTACTTGTTATCTGTTTAACAACCCAAAGTATCATTTGCCTCATAGGACAAAAATGGAGAAATAGTTGTTACAAATAAAAATAATTATTACGATGAGTGAAAATATCGGAACCTAGAAATTGCTCCAAAATGGTAGCATTTGTCTTAGTTATATAGAGTTGCTGTAATAGAAATCCCACAAGTGGATGGTTTTAATGACAGAAATTTATTTTCTCACAGTTTAAGAGTCTAGATGTCCAAATTCACCTAATCATCATCATCGCAAAATCTTAAATCAACTTCAAGTCCAAAATCTCATGTTCTGAATCATCTAAATTAAATATGAGTGAGACGGTGGATCCCATCCTAAAAAACATTCCTTTTCATTTGTGAACCCATGACATCTAAATCACATGTTATCTGTTTCTAAAGTACAATGTGGAACAAGCACAATGTGGATGGCTCAAAAGGAAGGCTTTCTCTCTGTCTGCTCTGGAGGAAGGTCATAGTTTCTTCTGAACTTCGCTCCTGGGCTGTATTCATAGAGCTTGGCATGACTCTTCTGTCTCTGAGGCTAACTTTCTTCCTTAATCTCTTTTATATCTCAAAAGAGACTGACTCAAGATACACACCCTACACTAATCCTGCATCATTTCCCTAACAAACACAACCCATTCTCAAATGAGATTATAACCACAGGCACAGAGGTTAAGATTTACAATACATTTTTGGAGACACAATTAACTCCATAACATTCTACACTTTGGCCCCTAAAAATTCATGTCTTTGCCACATGTAAAACACATTCACCTCATCATTATCATCCCAAAAGTCTTAAATCAACTCCAAGTCCAAAATCGCATGTTCTGAATCATCTAAATTAAATATGAGTGAGACGGTGTATTCCATCCTAGAAAAAAAATTCCTTTTAGCTTTGTAAACCCATGAAATCTAAATCACAAGTTATCTGTTTCTGAAGTACAATGTGGAACAGGTACAATGTGGACATTTCCATTGCAACCAAGAGGAATTGGAGGGAAAGAAGGGATAAATAACATCCAGCAAGTCCAAAAACCAGCAGAATGATTTACATTAACTCTCAAGACTTGAAAATAATCCTCTGTTCTTTGGGATCTGCTGGGCAATGGTCTCACCTTCTAGAGTCTGGTGTTAACCATGCCCTCTGGGTTATGGGTGGGAGTTCCTTGGCCTTGGGCTTCAGCTTTGCCTTTCAGACCCACTGGAATGGGGGCTCTGCTCCCTTGACTTTGGGTGGCCCCATTATCCTAGTCCATCTGAGTGACAACTGCACTCCCTCTGCCCCAGCTCTGTTCTGGTGCTCCTTGGGCATGGCAGCCCCTCCCCCTAGCACACCTTTACAGGAACCTCATATATTGGAACTGAAAATCCAACTCTATAAAACCTATGAGTCTGTGGCCCTATGCTTTGAGCTGCAGGAGACTGTGGCCCCATCTTTTGAAACCAAGAAGGCCTTGTGTCCAGTAATCCTTCCAACAGGTCTACTGATTTACAAGCTACCCCAGGGAATGTCCTTTTCTTTTCTTGGAAGACAACAGTGTGTAGGTCCTTTGGCCTGTATCCTACCTGGAGAATTCCAAGAGGCACAGTTCTGTTTCATTTTATCCTGTCTCTAATCCCATCAGTCAAAGCTGATGGATTTTCTGCTGTGGCCTTTTTTTTTTTTTTCTTTAACTGTCTATTTATTATGCTCCAGTAGGTAACACAGTTTTCATTATTGAAATTATTTACTCCTGAATTATCATATCCTAAAGATTTTTTTCCAAGGCTTTTCAGGTATTATAACTTACCCTAATTACAAAGTCTTTAATTTTCCATTTATAAATTATGGAACATATTAGCAACTTAGTGGGGTATATAAAATATATGTTTCTCCACAGCTCAAAATAGCTTTTGGTAAATAGCACTTTGCTGGTAGATTGACAAGCAGAACAAGCCCAGACAGAGTGAGTGGATAAATGGTAGTTTTAGAGAGAAGTTCTATCTATGAAGTAGAATAACTCTTGCAGCAACAAGACACAAAATAAAATATAATCAGTCCAAGATTTGTTTGAACTCTTCTGAAACAGGCATCTGTTTTAGTTACTGTTGTTGTCATTATGTGCCCTGGAGTCAGACCTGCCTCATAGCGACCCCTCCTTGGGTTTCTGAGGCGATATCACTATGGAAGTAGATTGCCCAACTTTCCTTCTGAGGAATGTCTGGTGGGTTTGAACCGCCAGCCTTCTGGTTAGCAGTCAAGTGCCTTAGGCACTATGCTACCAGAGTTCCTGTATATGAATAAATCAATATGAATTGAGATGGTTTCATTTAATTTTTATGATTAATCAGGACAGTAGGAGACTTTTCATGATAGTAAAATAAGAAAAGAGTTCAAATACCTGCTTCACTTAAGAAAGTAGAATGTAGACAATTAGTTACTATTAATGTTAATAATATCACTTTGCAGAATACTCCAAGTATATCTATTTTGCAATTTGTGATCATATTCAAAGTACCCCTAAAATTGTTGAAATTGTCATGTAGCATTTTCCTTAATTGATTGTAATTCTGATAAAAAAAAAATCTATTAAAGTTCCACTACTTACAACACTTTGATAATCATAAATACAGAAAATGAAAACAATCTAAAACAATTTCTGTCTTCATATTATATATTTTACATATTTAGCAAGAAAGTACTCATACTCTAGATAATTGGAAAATAATACAAGCATAGTGTAGTGCCTAAGGCACTTGACTGCTAACCAGAAGGCTGGCGGTTCAAACCCACCAGCCACTCCTCAGAAGGAAGATGGGGCAATCTACTTCCATAGTGATAACTGCCTCGGAAACCCAAGGAGGGGTCACTATGAGTCGGGTCCAACTCGACGGCACATAACAACAACAACAACAAATATAATTCCAAATTTAAATAAGTGATGATGTAATAAATGGACTCATTGATATAAAGTTAATTTCTCATTTATTAACAGTGATGGCCAAAGAATGTTTGATCACAATTGAACCAATGTTAACATTTTAAAACAGTGAGACAGAAGAGGTATATGCTTTATAATTCCAGAGTATTAGCATGAAGAAAGTGAGAAGGGTAGAAGAAAGTGAGAAGGGTAAAGATTAATATAGTTTTTTTAGAAGGTCTGTGAAGAATTAAGTGATATGTTGGTTGTTGTTGTTGTTGTTATGTGCCTTCGAGTCAGACCCGACTCATAGTGACCCTTCCTTGGGTTTCTGAGTTGATATCACTGCAGAAGTAGATTGCCCAATCTTCTTTCTGAGGAGTGACTGGTAGGTTTCAACCACTAGCCTTCTGGTTAGCAGTCAGATGCCTTAGGCACTATGCCACCAGAGCTCCTGATGGTGGGTAGTGGCAAATAGGTTGAAGAGGAAAAGTTGAACCAAATTATGAAGCATACATTTTGTAATGGATAATTTGAACTCTAGTAGAGAAGCAAGGAGCTCTGGTAGCATAGTGCCTAAGGCACTTGACTGCTAACCAGAAGGCTGACGGTTCATATCCACCAGCCACTCCTCAGAAGGAAGGTTGGGCAATCTACTTCCATAGTGATAACTGCCTCGGCAACCCAAGGAGGGATCGCTATGAGTCAGGTCCGACTCGATGGCACATAACAACAAAACAAGAACAATAGAGAGCCATTTTAGAATTTTGAGCTAAGGAGTAATGTGATGATACCAAAACCAAAACCAAAGTCACAGCCATTGATCCAGTCTTTTCTGATTCATATCATCCCCTACTGGGTTTCTGAGGCTATAAATCTTTGTGAAAGTAAATTGCCCTGTGTTCCTTCCATGGATTGGCTGGTGAGTTTAAACCACTGACCTTCTGGTTAGCAGTCAAGTGCCTTATCCACCACACTGTCAGAGCTCCAATGTGATGACAGTGATGTTTTATTAACATTTTTTAAAATAGTATATGATGATAAGAGTATATGAGTTTCTCAGAGACTTTTTTTTTTAATCTCCCATTAAAAAAAAAAACAAAAACCTCTCACTGCCATTGAGTCTTTTCCAACTCATAGTGACCCGCAATGGGTTTCTGAGACTGTAAATCTGCACAGAAGTAGATCACCCCATCTTCCTTCTATGGACCAGCTGGTAGATTTGAACCACTGACCTTCTAGTTTGCAGTTTAGTGCCTTATCCACTATGCCACTAGAGCTCCTTTGAACCACCAGCCTCCTGGTTAGCAGTCAAATGCCTTAGGCACTACGTCACCAGAGCTCCCTTAATCTCCCATAGATATTACCAGTTATTGATTGGATATACAGTAGACCATTAACAAATTTTTACCTAGACCCAGTTGGCATCAAGTCAGTTCTGACAGATGGCTACCCAGTGTGTATTAGAGTAGAACTACGCTATGCATAGGATTTTCTTTGTCTGATTTTTGAGAAGTAGATCACCAAGCCTTTTTTCTGCCTCTGGGTGGGCTCAAAATTCCAACCCTTTGCTTAGCAGCCAAGCATGTTAATGGTTTGCACCACACAGACACTAATAAATGCTTACTGTATGTTGTTAAAACCTATAAAAACTAACAGTTCATGAACAAATATTAAAGGAAATAATATTCCTTTTAGCATTAGCATTATTTCCCTTCTTTGTCATTTGTTTCATTGGGTGCATTGATATCTCCTGTCCTGCTTAAAGTTATGCACTTTACTAGAAACAGCTTTTTTATTAGGTTATAAATTAATTGAGAGTCATGTTCAGCATAGGAAGAACACAGACTTGAGTATAAAGTCACCTGTGTCACCAGTTGTAGTAATTAAAGTTATGTGTCAGCTTGGCTGGGCCTGGCTTTGAATGACTGAGTAGCTGGATATATTTATTCCCCATGATGAGATTGGTAATCAACTCCATGGTGGAATCTATTAGAGCAGTTGAGTAGCTGTCTTAGGGATGTGGTCTGCTTCCAGTATATCAGGACAAGTTTTGAGACAGGTCTTAGAAGCTTAAGGACAAGTTTTGAGAAAGGCCTCAGCAGCTTTTTGGCCTGCTTGGACCCTGTACTTAGCTGAGTCTTCATTCGGTAGCCTGCCATGTTACCTTCTGATCTTGGGATTGTCTCTGGACTTGAACTAGTGCCCAGCCATGTTGTTTGGTAATCTTGGGACTGAGCCATTTTATTTGTTGACCATGGGCTTGTTTGCCTCAGCAGCCAACAATTTCCGGAATGAAGAGAAGCCTCTAACTCTAGTGGGTCAGGAGCAAGAGTCAGAGCTAAAGCTTTCACCCAACCCCTAGAGCTGGCACTTGAACTTGGAGTAGTAACCTCCAAAACTGTAAGAGAATAAATCCCTGTTTGTTCAAACCACCTATTTATGGTATTTTCTGTTAGAGTGGCACTAGAGAACCAAACCCCAGCTTCATCACCTTATTCACTCTTGACCTGTGTTTCTTCAGCTCTTCTATGGAGGTGATTATATCTACTTCAAGGAATTGTTGTTAGTATTAACTTCTTGGGCCATGCTACATAACCATGATGGTAATGTTTACGTTCCTTTAGTAAATTAGGAAACCACTTCCCAGTTAATTAAGTTCTTTGTAACTAAAAGATAATTAAAAATGAATGAAATTGTCACTGCCAAGAATTTATGTGCTTTTTTTTTAAAGACAATATTTGTAATACATTTGTTTTTAGTTTTGCTGTTTAGTGGAAGACATTTCCAAGACTACACTAAAGTTACTAAATGAATTAATGTTCATAGAATGTGTAAAAATCATGAGACACAGGTGCTTTATTCATGACATTACACTTACTTATAAAAACATGCATATACAAATTGTCAAGACATTTGGGTTATGGTTTCCTTCCATGTCATGTATTCTAGAAAGAAAACGTTCTTCAGAACTTTTCAAGTTCATAAGCATATTGCTAACAAAAGCCTCTGCTAAAATCCTAGCCTTTCAAATGTTTGTTTATTAAATAAAAACATATTCTGCCATGTCTATGCCAAAATAATTTAAATATGAGTTTAAATTACAGAATGCATTGAATAGCTCACAGCTGGATGAGAAGCATATCTATTATTAAAAAGAACTGTCATTCCCCTTTGTTTCCATTTTCACCCTGTTGTTTCCCACTAGCCACTGATTGGAAGTAAGATGGGGCAATCTACTTCTGTAGAGATACTGCCTCGGAAACCCAAGGAGGGGTTGCTGTGGATCGGATCTGACTCCACGGCGATGAGTTTGGTTTGGTCTATTTCAGTTTCACTAATCCAAAGGCAAACTTAAAGAACAAAGACAAGGAAGATTCTTAGGTGGTATTATCCTTTAGAAAGAACTGCAAATAGTTTGCAAAATTTGGGGTGTGAACACCAGATCAAAACATGAGTTCTAATTTTATTGGTGTGTGTCATATGAATAAATCCTGAAAGTCCATTGCTTGACTAAACTATTTTTGATCACTTGGCTTACCCAACCCTCACTATTTTTGATTGCACAAATAATTTTCAGATTTATGATTCTTAATTTTAATTATTTTCTTCACACGTGAAGAATAATATATTGCTCAAATGAAAATTCACATTTATTTTGTACCCCCTAGGGCACAAATAAGGAGCTCTGGTGGCACAGTGCCTAAGGCATTTGACTGCTAACCAGAAGGCTGGCAGTGAAACAAATATGAGTTGAGTCACTGTTTGAAATGAGAATTACAGAAAGTCAAACACATTTACACTTTCTTATTGGTGTCAGTAAATTTAATCAAGTTCAGAAATCTTATTTTGAACAAAAATGTAAATATTTAAAATAAATATCTCTTTTGTCAGAGATCCATGGATTATAGACTTCAAGTTCTGGGTAAATGACTCTTTAGGCCAGCCCAGTACACAAATGCCAGCCTTTCCACAGGCCAGCATAAGGTTCACAGTGTACTATATGAAAAGTAATATAATATAATATTATATAGATATAGATATATATGTGTACACACACATGCATACACACATATATGGAGCATCATGTAAAACTACATAATTATTTTAAGGTTTTAACCATATAATGGCCGAGGCTCTATGTATTACATATTTTGGTCTAGCTTTACCATTAAAGATCTTCATGAAAAACAACAGAGTGGGTATAACAAGAAAGGAAAGTAACTTGAGTAAACCAAAATGAAAATGCTTCTCTGAAAAATAAATATTAAAAATAAATAAATAAATAATTCTTGCTTAGTGAAAACAATCTCTTATTCAGGCAAGACTCCACCTCACACATTCAGGAGATATGAAAGTGCTGTAACCATGGCTTCTTTACTACACTTACTGTTGTTTGATTTATATAGTAATGTTCTATACAAACAAATTTGTTTATAGTGATTTTAGTAATCTCTGTGCAAATACTTGAGTATAGAGGGTTTTTGTTTGTTTTTGCTTTTTTTTTTGCTGAAAACAAAATTATCCATGCCTAAAGCATCAAGTCAATAACATCACTAAAATGATTTACTAGAAAAACCTGAAAACAGAAACTAGAAAAAACAGCTAAAATTCTGTCCCTGGACTTTTAAATGCTATAATCCTTTCATCTGTTCCACCTGTCAGAAAAGAAGCAGGTATACCTGAATATAGGTCAGTTGCTGCTACACATGGAAACACAGCCAGGTGTGAAGAAACATGTTGTATGAGTTCACACAGAGGGCCATATGCACCCACTCCAGTGACTTTATACACCACTAAATCTATTCTTGCCTTTCTGTAACATTTTTTCAATGTTTTCTTGTAAATTCTCCCTCAGCCACTCATGTTGAAGTTTGTACACCCCTTCTGTGATGGCTTGCATTCTGTTCCTCAAGAGTTCATCATTTTAATCCAACCATTTTCCAGTGTTTGCTTTCCTTTAAAAAGTGAAAATGAACCAGGAAACTACCTGAGTCTATCCATATGTCCAGATGAGTCCCGCACCCATCCCACAAATTAGTCTTCTTCCTTTCCCATCTTATAAAACGATACTTCCCCAGTATTTTTCCTGGGAATGCAGACTCATGGTTAACCTTAATAAGTAGGATATAAACCACAGCAGCATACAGTCTCTCAAATTTAATTGCTCTATGATTCACTCCTTAGTTATGCTTTAATCAGTTGTTTCTTTAGTATTATCAAAAGTTGTCCCCCGATGTAAAATTAGAAAAAAAAAAGTTTCTGTGCCCAAATATTTAGTCTGAAAAAGCAGTGAATTTAGGCGGTGAACAAAAGGTATTAATTATTTTGCTCATTATCTTATCTGAAAGCATGGAACCATGGACCGGCTTCCAACCTCATAAATGTGATAGATAAGCGGATAGGCAACACAGCATGTCTGCACTGCATGCATTTGAAGACTGACCTTGGGCTAGCAGCTGTGTATGCTGTTTACAGAGGCCATGCCTTTTCCAATTCTGTCTCTTTGCGTCACAGTATACTAATAAAAGCCCAGTGCCTTTACTCAAAAAGAGCCAACCCATCTCATTGTTTTGAGCCTAACAGCATCTTATCAATCATATTACCCTAAGCCATTTAAGGTCTTCTTTTGTAGGATAAGGTCACAACAGCAAAGAAATGCTTCGAGGATATAATAAAGTACAGCAAGTGAATCAAATGTTTCATAAATTTTTATACAATTTCTTGCTAATTATTCATCACTCAGTTAAGCTTAAAATTGCAAAGAAAAGCCAAGTTTAGCTATGTGAAAATAATATGAAATATTTATATCATTCTTAAGTGGACATTGTTTAAAAATCATAACTAGTATATTTTTTTTTCATCCCCTACCCCTAAAAATCATAACTAGTATATTTTTAAATCAAAATTAAAATCTAGTTTAAACTTTGCTATCTTTAGGAATAGCACTAATAAAGTATTTTTATTTTTACATAGATTTTGGTGACTCAAGGTTTATGACCAACTTGAATATAATAATGGGAAATAGCATGATTTAAAACATTATTTCAATCATTCTGTGACTCAATTATTTTTCTTTCCAGTTTTAGAGTCTCCAATTTTCTGTTCCCTTCTTTACTACTTTGTTCTAAATTATCATCGCCTAATAACTTTAATTATTGAGGTAGTCTACTACTTTCAGTCACATACTCACTCCATTAAACCTGTACATTTTTGCCAAATTACTCTACAGCAGTATCATTTTGATATCAAATCTTCGTAATACTGTCTCCCACCTAATGATCAAACTCTCCAAAACTTGATCCCACCATATTTTCCCAGCTCTATCACTCACATGTCTTCACGTCATTACCATATTTTACCAGTTGACACACTAGTTTTGGTGAAGTCAGAACTGATATTTAAATTCCTATTCTGATATTTAAAGGGTTTCTGACTAGTAAGTTTCAATTTCTTTTCATATGAAACAGAATTTATTATTTGCTTCAAAAATTTGTTGTGAAGTTTATTAATTATTAGGATCTGAGTAATAGTTGGGAGCTCTGGTAACATACTGCCTAAGGCACTTGACTGCTAACCAGAAGGCTGATGGTTCAAACCCACCAGCCACTCCTCGGAAGGAAGGTTGGGCAATCTACTGCCGTAGTGATACTGCCTCGGCAACCCAAAGAGGGGTCGCTATGAGTCGGGTCTGACTCGATGACACATAACAACAACAATTAGTAACAGTTGTTTTTGTAGTTGTAACTTCTGTTCTTTAAGCACTCAACTGTGTTCTAAGCACTATGCAAAATATTTTATATATTTAATCTTATTTATCCTACCAACAATACTATATGGTGAATTATGGTAGACTTACTTTACAGATGATGAAACTGAATGGGAGAGAGGTTGATAGTTTACTGTGTTTTATATGGTCAGTAGCTGGTGGCTTAGCACCTAAGGCATTTGACTGCTAACCAGAAGGTTGGCAGTTCAAACCTACCAGCTACTCTGTGGAAGGAAGACTGGGAAATCCACTTCCATGAAGATTTACCACCTCAGAAACCCAAAAAGGGCTGCTATGAGTCAGAATTGACTCCATGGCAGTGAGTTTGGTTTTTTGTTTTGGGGCTGAGTCGGGATTTCAAATTAGGTATATCAGAATGTACTTAAGTGGAATAAAAATATATTCACAAGCAATATTTAGCAAATGGATACATTTTTCTTGGGAGAAGTTCCATATTTTCTTGATTCTCCAAAAGAGCTCCAAATCACTGAACTAAACTCTTAGCCACTTAATTAAAATTAAAAACTGGGTTTTTTATCTTTAGAATCCATGGTACTTCACATTCTCTAGCACACAGCAGAAAATTGAATTACATTTTATTATAAATTGTTTAGTGGAAGTTCAATAATTGTAGAAATAGTTCCTTGCACATAGTAGGTAATTGTGTGTGAGTGTGTGTGTGTGTGTATGTGTGTGTGTGTGTGTGTGTTGCAGAGTTACTACAGATCTAGAAACTGAGCACATATAACTAGGATTGTTTATACAGGGCACACTTAGAATTATAACTGAAGAAAATAGTGCATTTCATTTACATAGAGTAGAGGAGCAAATCAGTTACTGAAAATAACTCTCAGTCTATTATATGAGTACTTTTGTTGAAGCAGTCGCTACAGTTGGTCTCTTTGGCATGTAATTGCAGAGAAAGGGAAGTAGTCCTCCTGAATCAATCAGATGGGGCTGCCCAGGGGTAAAAATACAGCACAGATAATCCCCATATAAATAAATGGTGGGGGGCATAACTGAGAATATTCATAGAGTTTTAAGTAGGCGCAATGGGTGTTGGGGACAGCCTTATTAATATTATGCTGTAATCGACATATATATCTGAAAGAAACCAATCTTGTTTTTCTTAGCAAGACTTTTCTGAATTAATTGAAGACATATCTGATTCATTACAAATTCAGTGTTCATATCCAAACTGTACTCTGAAAGAAATAAAAGGTATTCTTTTGCCTTGACTAAGGAACTCTAGTGATGTAATGGTTAAAACATTCAGCTGTTAACCAAAAATTCAGTTGTTCAAACCCTCTAGCCACTCAGTGGGAGAAAGATGAGGCAATCTGCTTCTTTGAAGATTTACAGCTTTGGAATCATATATGGCAATTCTACCGGGTCCTGAAGGGTTGCTGTGAGTCAGAATTGATTTGATGGCAGTGGGTTTACTCTTGACTATCTAAATATTTTCCTAGGTTTTCTACTTTGTATAACATACAGCTCAGAGGTTTTAATCATATTGATATATTCTAAAGTGCTTATTTAAGTCAAAAGTATGCATGCTTCTTGTTGTTGTTGTTATGTGCCATCAAGTCAGACCCAACTCGGAGGGACCCCTCCTTGGGTTTCCGAGGGAGTATCACTACAGAAATAGATTGCCCAACCTTCTTTCCGAGGAGTGGCTGGTGGGTTTGAACTGCCAGCCTTCTGGTTAGCAGTCAAATGGTCAAATGCCTTAGGCACTATGCCACCAGAACTCTCATGTGTGTGTGTGTGTGTGTGTGTATATATATATATATTTTTTTTTTTTTTTTGCTCCAGGCTCTTAGATTCAATTAAATGTTAGAAGCAATGAAAATGAGTAAAACTTTTCAAGCAGCAGAATCATTCTGAGGAAATCAACTTTACAATATTAATTTTAGCATTGATTCAATCAAGAAAAGAAAAAAGATCTACTGTTACACAGTCCTAGAAAGAAGTCTTCGACAACAGGTGTAGTCTTTGACTTATGGCGATTCCATGTGTCATGGAGTAAAACTGCCTTAGTGTTTTCTTGCTGTGATCATTATGCAAACATTGCCAGGCCTTTCTCCTGCAGCACCACTGGATGGGGTTAAACTCTCCATGAGTTAGAATCAACTCCATGGCAATGTTTTTTGGTTTTGTTGTTTGTTTTTGGTATTTGAACAGATGGCTTGACAGATCTCTAAGAACTGAAAGATTCTGAGCGCTGAGGAAAAAGTGAGAAAATACTATTTCCTCAGCCCACTAAGTTTTTGTGAGCTAGGCTGCATAGGTGTCTTGGTTCTCTGTTGCTGGTATAACAGAAGTACCATAAGTTGATGCCTTTAACAAACAGGACTTTATTCTCTTATAGTTTAAGAAGCTAGAAGTCTGAATTCAGAGTGCTAGCTGTAGGGCCTGAATAAAGGCCCCTTGACCTTGGGCTTCTGCTCTGCCTCTTCTTCCAGGCCCACGGGAGCTGGAAGCTTCTTCTAACTCATCCAGCTGCTGGCTGCTGAGTCTGACAGACCCAAGAGCAGCACATAAAATGGCACAGTGCCAAAATCAGCAGGCAGTATGGCAGACTGTTGGTTCAAGTCCAGGAACAATCCCAGGACTGGCAGGCAACACAGCCCAAAATGTGCCAAAAAAGCTGCAGACCTTTCTGTGCCATGCCATATATGCTAGAGGCAAGCCATACCCCTAATGTATATCTCCCCTTCAGCCACTTAGCTGCTCAAAGCAGATTCCACCATGGAGATGATTACAATCTCATCCTGGGGAATAATTATATCCAGCTCCCAAACCACTCAAAACCACAGCCCAGCCAAGTTGAAACACAACCTTAACTACCTCAATAGGGTTTAAATCATTTGCTGCCACTTACTCTGTTACCTTGGCAAGTCACACAGTGGGCTGCTAACCAAACGTTGGCAGCTCAGATCTGTCCAGAGGCACCTCGGAAGAAAAGCCTGGTAATCTACTTCTGAAAAATTAGCTGTTGAAACCCAATGGAGCACAGTTCTACTCTAACACAAATGGGGGTCACCAAGAGTTGATTGCCTTGATGGCAACTGACAATTGATAGCTACATGGTAAAGAGGGTGGCTATGAATTGAAACTGGCTTAGCAGCACTTAACAAGAACAACAAAACAATCAATACATGTAAATTACCTACCAGTCTACTTAACACATATAAGTGTTAACTGTCTTCCGGCTATCTTTATAGTGCTTTATAAAAACATTGTTGCCTTTTAATTCTTTAAGTGTGGGGACATATAAACTCTTTAAAAGTCTGGACATATGTGAAAGTAAGTTAGAGTTACCATTAAATAAAATTAAGTAAAATATATCTGACACACACATAAATGCTTCTCATAATAGTACTGTTCATTGCATTATATTTGTCCACAAATGGTAAGCAATCAATAAATGACTGCAATTCATAAATCTATGTGACTCAGTTGGAGTAAAGTATCTAGAGGAGGAGGCAAGGAATTATTATGCAGCTGTGGCTTTAGGGGAGGGAGCTCTGGTGGCATAATGCCTAAGGCATGTGACTGCTAACCAGAAGGCTGGTGGTTCAAAGCCACCAGCCACCTTCAGAAGAATGGTTGGACAGTCTACTTCCATAGAGATATAAGCTTGGAAGTCCAAGGGGGGGTCGCTGTGAGTTGGATTTGACTCCACGGCAGTATTGTGTGTGTGTGTGTGTGTGTGTGTGTGTGTGTGATATTAGGGAAGCAGCCAAGCATAGGTGAAGTATTGAAGACAGAAAGAGTGGACAAGTAGAAAGCAAGAGAAGTACACCAAGTTCTTGAGGGACTGGAGACGTGACTAGTAGTGGCAGAAAGAGTTGTGTGAAAATCCACCCAAGATTGGCTTCTCTCAGCTTCTGTCTTACAGACCAAAGCTGTGATCTGACTCTTGTCTGAAGCTGGATAGCCCAGGACTTAAATACCAACTCTGTCTTTGATGGGCTGCCCAGCTGAACAAGTTCCATGGCTTTTAAGAGTGTTGTTCAAAAAGGGGAGCAATAAAGTATAGGTCACGACATTTTGATGACAAATGCAATGCTGTATTCCTGGTTCATAATAGATGTTCAATAAGGAGTATTTATTTCCTGTTCTTTTTTCAATCCTGTAGAGTAGATTTGTCTGTCAGGGCCCCCCAACCCCATTGCCCTGGCCACCAAGCTGTCCATAGCAATAGCAGTGACTTCTGCTTGCATAGTGGTTCCCTCTTCAGTGAAGTGCAAATAAAGGAGTAGAACAGGTGCAGCCAAGGTGTCGGGTTATACAAATTTGAAAGAGTACACAAAGATGGGAAATAGCTGCTATTTCCATCTCTAGAAGTTTGCAGTCACAGACTTTCCTTCAGGTCCAGGGTTACTGCCAACCTTTTCAGATTATGTAAGGATGGTTGGACTGGACAATACTTGTTGTTATGTTGTTGTTATGTGCGGTCGAGTCAGCACCGACTCATAGCAACCCCTCCTTGGGTTTCTGAGGCAGTATCATTACGGAAGTTGGATTGCCCAACCTTCCTTCCGAGGAGTGGCTTGTGGGTTTGAACTGCCAGCCTTCTGGTTAGCAGTCAAGTGCTTTAGCCACTATGCTACCAGAGCTCCTATATACTTAAGACCCTTTATATCTCAGGATTATTGTATACCTAGATGCTTCAGAGTAGTTTCCTTTTCTACTCATTTTTTTTTAATTTCCTATTTCTTAATCATAGTGGCTAAAGCACTTGACTGCTAACCAGAAGGCTGGCGGTTCAAACCCACCAGCCACTCCTCGGAAGGAAGGTTGGGCAATCCTACTTCCGTAGTGATACTGCCTCGGAAACCCAAGGAGGGGTCGCTATGAGTCGGGGCCGACTCGACGGCACATAACAACAACAACAACAATTTCTTAATCCCACCAAATTGAAATGTGTTAAAGTGCTAAAATATCCACATAATGTAATCTATTGCTGTAGAGAAAATTACTCCAAAATTTAGTAACTTAAAACATCAAGCATTTGTTTTCTCACACAGTTGTGAGGATTAGGAATCTAGAAGCAATTTATCTGGATGGCTCTGGCTTTGGTAAGGCATGAGATTGCAGTAAATTGTCTGCTGGGCTGATAAGTGCAGTCATCCAAATGGGCTGGAGTATCTCCTTCACGTCAACTCATGGCTGCTGGAAGGAAGCCCCAGTTCCTTATCACATGGCTCTCTCCAAAATGCTGTTTGCACTCATGGCAACTGACTTCTCCAGGGAGACTGATGAGAGAGTTAAAGAAAGAGAGAGAGAGAAAGATGGAAGACAGAAATCGTATTGTATTTTGTGACCTAGTCTTGGAAGCCACTTCTGCCATATTCTGATATCTCAACTAGATAAAACTCTGATACAATGTGAGTGTGATTACCAGGAAACAGTATCATTAGGAGACATCTTGCAGGCTGATTTCCACATATCCTTTTAGCTTCACAATTAGCCAGACTATCTGTGTAGTCTCACAGGGCTCAGGATTAAAATGGCCAATCCATTTTATCTTTCTAATATTGGAGAAATTTCCACTAATCAAAGATTCTGAATTTTATTACTAAGCATAGATTTAATTATTTTAAACTTTAAATGTTTGACTCTGTTCAAATTCTTTTCTATCAGCCATTTAACCTACAAGTTAATATTAAAGGCATCTATGGTGGGACAAAGAGGGGTCACTGGGTGACACAAATGCTTAAGAACTAGACTTCTCGCTGAAAGGTGGTTGTGGTTGTTGTTATTATGTGCCATGGAGTCTCACCCGACTCAGAGCGACCCCTCCTTGGGTTTCTGAGGCAGTGTCACTACAGAAGTAGATTGCCCCATCTTCCTTCCAAGGAGTGGCTCGGTGGGTTTGAACAGCCAGCCTTCTGGCTAGTAGTCAAGTGCCTTAGGCACTAAGCTACCAGAGTTCCTAGCTGAAGGGTAGGTAATATGAATGTATCCAGAGGCACCTTGGAAGACAAGTCTGGCTATCTGCTTCCAAAAAGTCACAGCCTTGAAAACCCTGTGGAGCAGTCCTACTCTTCAGACATGGGATCACCATGAGTTGGAATTGACTTGATGGCAATTATCCACATCAACATGTTGGTGCATACAGTTACACTCTGGGCAGTGTTTCATTCTGTTGTCAGTACGGTTACTATGAGTCAGAGCCAAATCAATGGTACCTAACAACAACAAGACACTTTTGGACCTAGCTGAATTATTAACAGCACTTCAAATTTTTCACAGGAAAGTAGCTTTTAAGTCACAAATGATTTCTTGTTTTCTTTCCTGGCTTTGTTGTTGTCACAAATGATTTCTTGTTTTCTTTCCTGGCTAGAAAGAGGAATAATTGATGAGGAAATTTAATTTTATGTATCATCAATTTTGATACATAAACTGAGTTACACTCAGTTTGAACCCACCCAGAGGTTCCTTATAAGACAGGTCTGGTGATCTGCTTCTAAAGATTCAGAGCATTGAAAACCTTGTGGACCAGTTTTACTCTTCGACACTGGGGCTCACCATGAATCAGAAATGATCGCAACTAACAATAGCAATGCCAACAGCAATGTGTTTCAGAAGCTGCCAGGACAATTATGGTATGCATTAAAATTGAGTTATGTGCCAGAGGCAAAGGGTACAGAGAGGGGGAGGAACTAAATTCCCTTGGGGAGTGGAGGAAGGCTTCATAGAGGAGGTTGTTTGAAGTTTTGTTTTAAAGGATTGATTAAAGACTTTTAAAGACGGAGGAAGAGACAAGCTAAGAGATATCTATTAGAAAAAGTCATAATAATACTGGGTTCTATCAGGTTTAAAAAGATAATATACAGAATAATACCATCTTTATAAAGCTCAAACTCTAGTATAAACTATAAAAACTATAATTTATTGAAACATATTTAACATACATTCATATACTTACGGGAGCTCTGGTAGCATAGGCCCTAAGGCATTTGACTGCTAACCAGGAGGCTGGTGCTTCAAACCCACCAGCCACTCATATATATATGAGAATTATGTGTGTACACACACACACACACACACTCAGGATATGAGAAATTCAAAAGTCAGGTTTGTGGTTAACTCTAGAGGAAAATGGAGACTCAAATCAGTGGTATATATTAGAAACCAGAAATAGATTGAAAGGTGCTGATAATCTAGTACTGAGGTCAGTTGTTAGGATTATAAACACTAGGATTACTTACAACTTCTAATTCCAGTTTTTGTGTCTTGAATATGATACACATATAATCACAGATAATAATGCATATATACATATATAATCATTTTTTAACATGTGGAATAAATCAACAGAGAGAAGACCACATGAAAATGTATGCAGGGGTGAAAGAGCTTGAAATAAAATATAGAGATATAATTATAACAAGGAAGTGATAAATAATGCATTATATTTCATATTAAATAGCTCAGTATTCTGAAATTATATTGGAGTATACAAAGGAAAGGATATTAGAGATACAGTTGAAAGCAACAGATTCAAAACTCCGTATCTTGCAAAAAAGAACAAGTACCATTTCTGTACTGAGAATGAGGAGGCTGATTTCTCCTTTGTGCCTGCACAGTGATAAGATCAAGGCACACTACAATTGAGAATTTTGAATAATGTGAATTAATGATAAGTCACAGGAGCAGTTATTTTCATTGTTAGGAAAGGGGTCTGGTGCATTTTAATTGTCTAAAACTCGTCATGTGCCAACAACTTTTGTTCATAATAGAATTCAGATCACAGGGTGGCACTTTATTTAACAACTTACCCTTTAAAATTATTGTGAAGCTGTAAGTGAAGTTTAATTACATTATTGCCAATCATTTGAAGAATGGTACTTACTTAGAGCCCTTGGCCAGTATTTCTGATTAAAAGTGCTGTGGCATATACAATAGATCATAGGTTCATATCCTGATCCTATTTATTTTCTTCTAAGGACTTACTTTGTTCTCTAGACAAAGAATGATTCCACCCTTGGAAATGTTGCTTAAGGAAAACTTGACTGATTTGTAGAGAAAAGATACATAAAATAAAATTTTCTCATCAATTATTCCTCTTTCTAGCCAGGAAAGAAAAAAAAGAAATCATTTGTTACTTAAAAACTACTTTCCTGTGAAAAATTTGAAGTGCTGTTAATAATTCAGCTAGGTCCAAAAGTTTCTTGTTGTTGTTAGGTGCCATTGATTTGGCTCTGACTCATAGTAACCATATTGACAACAGAATGAAACACTGCCCGGTCCTGTGCCAGACTCACAATCCTTGCTATACCTGAGCCCATCATGGCAGCCACTGTGTCAATCCATCTCATTGAGGGCCTTCCCCTTTTTCATTGACCCTCCACATTATCAAGCATGATATCCTTCTCCAGGGAATGGTCCCTTCTGACAACATGACCAAAGTAAGCGAGACAAATTCTGACCATTCTCACTTCCAAGGAGCATTCCCGCTGCAGTCTTTCCAGGACAGATTGTTAGTTTGTCTGGCAGTTCATGGTACTTTCAGTATTCTTTGCCAACACCAATACTCAAAAGCATCAACTCTTCTTCACTTCTCCTTATTCATTGCCCAGCTTTCACATGCATAGGAAGTGATTGAAAACATCATAGCTTGGGTTAGGTGCACCTTAGTCTTCAAAGAGACATCTTTGCTCTTCAGTACTTTGAAGAGTTCTTTTGAAGCAGAGTTTTATTGACTTTTTTTTAAATTTATATACGATGTTCTTGATGTCATCCCACAATTTGTCTCGTTTTCAGTCATTGGTGTTCAGTGCATGAAATCTGTTCTTCAGCTGGTCTCTAAATTCAAGTGGGATATAATAAAGGTCATGTTTTGCTCTTGGACTTGTTTTATTTGTCTTCAGCTTTAACTTGAACTTGCATATGAGCAGTTGATGATCTGTTCCACAGTCAGCTCCTGGACTTGTTTGGCTTAAGATATCGAGCTTCTCCATTGCCTCTTTCTACAGGTGTAGTCAATCTGATTCCTTTGTATTCCATCTAGTGAGGTCCATGTCTATAGTTGCTATTTATGTTGTTGAAAAAGGGTATTTGCAGTGAATAAGTTGTTGGTCTTGCAAAATTCTAACATTTAATCTCCAGCGTAATTCTTATCACCAAGGCCCTATGTTCTAGCTACCAGTGAGTCTTCTTTTTTTGAACTTTCACATTCCAATTACCAGTAATAATCAATATTAATCTTGGTTGCATATTCAGTCAATATCAGGCTGCAGAAGTTAGTAAAAATCTTCAATTTCCTCATCTTTGTCTTTAGTGGTTGGTGTGTAAGTTTGAATAATACTAGTATCAACTGGT
>NW_006922066.1:918981-930286 GCF_000298275.1 Orycteropus afer afer
GATACATCTTGAAACCTTCTTTGTGATAATGAATGCCACACAATTCCTCTTCAATTTGTCATTCCTGGCATAGTAGATTATATGGTTGTCTTATTCAAAATGGCCAAAACCAGTCCTTTTCAGCTCACTACTCAGTAAGATATGAAACTTTATGCATCCCATTTCATTTTTGACAACTCCCAAGTTTCCTAGATTCATACTTCATACATTCCATGTTCCAATTATTAATGGATGTTTGTAGCTATTTCTTCCATCTTTGAGTCACATCAACAAATAGAGGTCCCAAAAGCTTTACTCCACCCACATCATTAAGGTTGACTCTACTTTGAAGAGGAGGTTGTTTTTTGAGTGCCTTCTGACCTGAGGATCCCATCTTCCACCACTATATCAGATAGCATTTCAGGGCTGTTCATAAAGTTTTCCAGTGATATATCAATGTTTCACTGCTATTCATAAGGTTATCACTGGCCAGTTCTTTGAGAAGTGGATGCCCCTTTCCTTCTTCTGAGTCTGTCTTAGTCTGTAGGCTCTGCTTAAATGTGTCCACCCTGGGTGACCCGGCTCTATTGGAAATTCCAGCAGCATAAGCTCCAACCTCACAGAAACACATAAGCCACCACAGTACTGCAGACTGAGAGATGAGAGGTGGTCCAAAAGTTTAGTAGTTAACTAAAAGCAATATGTAGAACGAGAGAGTGAGTTTCTACCTATTCATCGAAGAATAGGGTACCAATTACAAGTTGCTGTTGAGTCGATGCCTGTTCATGGTGACTCTATATATCTCAGTAGAGCTGTTCTCTACAGGGATTTCAATAGCTGAATGTTTCAGAAGTAGATCATCAGGCTTTTCTTCTGAAGTGCCGCTCAGTGAACTCAGACCTCCAAACCTTTTGGTTACATCAAGCAGATAACCATTTGCCTCACCCAGTGGATGAGGTATTTTTTTTCTAGGAAAGAGGACCTGATACACAAGGAGAATGATTATGAAGATCAGGTTTTTTTTCTCTTCAAGAAAAAAAGGAAAGTATAATTCCTGTGAGGCCACGTTAGAAATTTCTGACCAAGAAGCAACATTTGTTTTGTAGAAAGAGGCCTGAAAGTGTCTATAGCTATTTTTTTTTTTTTTTTGAATTGGCAGTATATTTTTAGTATCTTCTGACAGTTTTGATGGTGACTCTTCATGGTAGAATGGATTATGCACTCTTGAGTCTTCAATTCTTGGTTTGATTGCCTTGATTTTCATTGGTCCTGTGATGGCTTGATAGATTTTTATTTTATAATTAGGTTTGCTCTCGGTGAAAATTTCCTTTCACTCTTAATCCATTGAAAGCATGCTCCAACCAAATTTGACCCATGTTTTCTGGGTGTGAGCATGCCCAGAAATCCACATATACCTGTCCTTCTAGAACTTAACACATTACCTGGGATGGGCAGTAAGCCCCATCAGTATCAGATTCATATTTCAAACCATGGTGTGTTTTTATTGTAAATCACAAATGTGCCCATTAGTGTTGGTATTAGATGTTCACATATTTAAAAAAAAAAAAAAAAAAAACAGCAAAAACAGGTCCTCCTCTGATTTGCTCCATCTCAGTGAATGGAATGTCATGGGGTTGTTGCAGGATTTATCTGACAAACTGCTTGTAAAATACTCCACATGCTCAAAGCAGAATCACTAGCTTTTTATAAGTGATGGTGTTATTTTACTCTAGATAACACATATTATATTATTTGTGTGTGTATCTTGATTTTCACTGTTCAGCAATTTTATTAGAGGAGAAAATAAGCTCTCTGAGAATAGAAATGGTATTTTCTCTTTCTTTTTAATTTGTTTCACTGGCATTTAGTCAGTTATTCTTCACCAGTTGGGTAGGCATCTGGAAGTATTAATCACATTACTCATTTTCCATGTTCTAATGTTATCTGGGTAGTCAGCTCTCCATCATTTCCATCTCCTCTGTGGCAGACTACTTCAGAGTGGAAAAAATGTTAAATATGCTCCTGGCTTAGGGTACAACATATAGACGTCTAAAGTGAATTATCATAACGCAGTATAAAAATGGTTGGGAAAATTTTTTTTTTTGAAAAATTATATTCAAGATGTTGCATGAAATCATTTGTATGCATAGCAAGAAATCCATGTAAAACTTTACATTTTATGATCAGTCATGTCAGACTTTTCACTTGAAAACATAACCCCCATAAATATAACAGTTGTAATTTTTGAATGCTCACATGGTTGAACCAAATTTTTAGAATTAACAAAGACAAATGTAAGACTGCCCTTTTTTTCTCATGAGTGTAGAGTTGTAATGATTCAGGACTAGATAACCTGTAGTGGTCATCAGCAGGGGTTTGATTGCACAAAGTCAATCACTTTGGTCAGTGTCTCTGCAGGGTTTGCCATATTCACTGAGCACATTGCATAGCAATGAAAGAAATGTTGTTATTTTCAATGAGAAACAGGAGCTCTGAAATAAATATATTTTGTTGAGATTACTTAAGGATTTATTAAAATTAATATTTATAAACTGAGATTACAACCTTAGTGAGACTGCTATCCTGTGGCTTTTATTTTATACTGCTGTTGAAATCAACTCAACAATAGTGGGTTTGGCTTGGGTTTTTGTCTATTACTATACTCTAGGCTAGTAGGAAATAAAAGTCTTAGTCTGGGAGTCAAAATAACCTGAATTCTAGTCACCACTCTAAATACAAATATTTGATACTCTTCACAAGAATTTTCACCTCTGTGCCTTAACTTACTCACCTATATTAAAGAAGGAATTTTACCTCTCTTCACTGAGGTGCTATTAGAATCATGTTGAATATGAAATTTACACCAGTTATATGCTGTGTATTAAGTGCTTAATAATTGGAATGCTTTTTCAACAGCAGACGTAGCAACTTCAGATGCTACTAGTTTTTATTCAATTTTTATACTATGTTCTTTCTTTACATTTTCTTCAGTGACTTTATCATCATCACTTTCTTTATTTTTAGCATGTATATTGATTTTGCCAGTAGGAATACCAATGATCAAATCACAGTGATAGTTGAAGTATAGTGTGCCATCTGTTTTTATTTGTTTTTGATAACCAAATTGTCCTTTTTCACTCTGTTGGATATTAGTTACAATATCGTCTTTTCTTCTTATTTACACAGGAAATGACTTATTTCTTGTAGCAGTTCATGAACTGGGACATGCTTTGGGATTGGAGCATTCCAATGACCCCACAGCCATCATGGCTCCATTTTACCAATACATGGAAACTGACAACTTCAAACTACCTAATGATGATTTGCAGGGCATCCAGAAGATATATGGTAGGTTACCACTGCCAACCTTGAAATCATTATGCTTTGTAAAACAATTCAGTAACAAAAGGACAAGTATTTTATTACCCTATTTATATGAAATACCTAGAATAGGCAAGTGTGTAGAAACCAAAGTTTATTAGTGGTTACCAGCATGGGTGGGAGGTTGGGCAAAAGGAGGATGATTTCTCAATGCTTATGGTAAACTAAGAATCTGTGAAGAGTAATGGTTAAATTTGGGCTTGGGAACAAAATGATGAACATAATATCATGGAACTGTATCCATGAAGACTGCTAAATATCAAATATTTTGTTGCATATATACCACAATAAAAAAGGAAAAATAAATCTGTTTGGTTAACCCTACAGTGAGGTCAACAATTCTGGTTTTTTCCTCTTTGAGACAGACGTTCTAAGTTTCTGTGAGAAGTGAAAACTGATAAAAATCTGGAGCATTTAAAAAATTATTCTATCAATAGAATTGTGTTGAAAAAAGTCCCAGACATCTTGATTTATAGGTTATGAGAAAGTTTTAAACCTGTAGTTACTGTAATGATCTGATCAACTTTAATATTTAAAACTCAGGTAAAATATGTAATCAGTTAATGTAACCAATAAAAACAGTGACAAATACAAGACTTTAATAAATGATACTAAGTCTTTGATATAAACTGACAGATTGGCTCTCAGTTTATGAGGTTTGATGTTAATCTAGTTTCTAGATAAATCACTTTCAAGTTTCAGAAGATACTCTTGTGTGATGGATATAACAAATTGACCTCAAAACCAGGAATTACTGACTCAGAGTAAAAATTCACAAATATGAGAGTGAAACCTAACAAATGCTAAGTTTATTAATACATTGTTCAAAATAAAGGCAATTTCTAGTGGAGTAGAATTGCTTTTATTTATGGAGTTCAGTCAATGAATATAAATTAAGGGAAAGGGGGAAAAGTACCATTTGTTATGCATATGAACTATAATCCTAACTCCCATAATATAACCATTGGCCTTTATAAAGACATTCATTTGACACATAATTATTAAGAATGTGACATTTGCAATTTACATATAGTGAATATGCTTTACTAAATTAATGAAGTGAAACTTTCATTTTTTATACCACAAAGACAAAAGAGTGTTATCTGTATTAATGAAGTGAAACTTTCATTTTTTATACCACAAAGACAAAAGAGTGTTATCTGTATATTAATATCAAGTATTCAGAGGATGTCATTTGCATTTTTTAAACAGCATAGTTTAAGTTAACTAATTTGTTTTACATTACTATTTTTTAAATTTAAATATCTCAGTGGCATGTATTTCTTCAGGGTTAAAATGAATTTTACAAAAAAGCAACTTCTGTGTTGCTGTTTATTTTGGGGATACCGAGAAAAGAGAAGTGTCTCGGACTCAACATAGTTCATATGTTGAATATGAAGGCATGCCATCCCATGACTTAGTGTGTGTCATCAGAAATTCTTCCTAAGTGGTTAACTGCAAGGAGGCTCTTTCTCATGACCTCATAAATTGTTAGTCTAGACTGAAGGTCTACAAAAGAATATTCTTCCCAAATTGAAATATTAAGTGTGAACAGATCTGTATTTTTGTTAAAAAAAAAAAAAAAATCTCTTGAGAAATAATGCTTAATATCTGTGCCAAATTACATGTAAACTTTGGCTTGATTTAGAAGCCTCTCTTTAGAAAGGCTTCTTCACATTAATATTTTACTGGTGATGTTTTAATCAATAGATGCTTTAGATTCAGGTATTCACATGAAACACCCTTCCAGAAATTTGTCAAAACATTTCATTAGAAAACAAGAGTGAAAGTCAAGAAAAGGTTATAAAATGTAGTTAGAAACATAGGATAGAATGAACTTTGATTAGTTAATATTTATCTTAGAAATATTTGCATAGAGTCATTGTCTATTGAAATCCAAGATTAGCTGTGGTTGAGATTTATGTGCATGGTTCCAGGATTCATTTTCGTTTATTTATTATTTATACACACCACCTACTTCCAAAAAAGATTTGAAAGCAGCTCTCTCTGTAAGGACTGTGGTGAAGATATAAAAATATCATTAAAAATTAACAAAGAAAGCCTAGTTATTTGGATCCAGAATTTAGCATGTTAAGGACAACTTCAGATAGACTGTGGAATAGTTTGTTTGGGCAAGATGGGTTTGTTTTTTCACAAAATATATGATCTTAAAGACCTCTTAGCTCACTTAGTCTGTGTCCTCCACTGATGAATGATCGTCCTCTGTAGAATATTTTCCAGCACTATTCCAGTTTTAAGTGAGCCAAGCACTGTCCTCATATTTTCAAAAGGTCCACCTGACAAGATTCCTCCACCTACAAGACCTCTACCAACAGTGCCCCCACATCGCTCTATTCCTCCGGCTGACCCAAGGAAGAACGACAGGCCAAAACCTCCCCGGCCTCCTACTGGCAGACCTTCTTATCCTGGAGCCAAACCCAACATCTGTGATGGGAACTTTAACACTCTAGCTATTCTTCGCCGTGAGATGTTTGTTTTCAAGGTAGGAGGCTATGATTTTTTTTTGGTGATGATAGATCAAGTGTCTACTGTGTCACTTTAAAAAACAAGTTCTCATTCAGTCTAACACTACCTTCCCAGCTCTTACAGTTAGAAGTTTCAAAAAAAGCATCTTAAAAAATAAATGTACAAATGGGCTTAAATGTCTAGCAGAAGATTGCTGTACCATACTATTTTGGGAATGCATTTATGTCAGCAAAAGCTAAAATGCCTCGAAATGTGAGGGTAAGAAAATGCTGCATGTTATGAAGAGATAAAAAAAAGCATAATTTCAGTCATGAATAGCAACTAATAGGATGATTTGCTTGGGAGTTTAGACACTTCTAGGCCTACTGAAGTTATTGCATCTGGTTCATACATCTTTTAAGAGATCCCTATAATTTCACTTGACAGTTAAAGTGTTTTTTTTTTTTTTTTTAAAGGAGGGATATTGATAATTTTGCTTGAGATCTACTGATAGTCATTTGGGTCAAATCTCCTGTATGACATAATCATTTTGACATTACATTATTTCCAAGTGTGTTGTTGTTGTTTTCTTTAGTGAGGCATTCATATCTATCTATTAAAAAAAAAAAAAAGATGGAAACTAAAAGTAGGCACACACATGTAGTCATCAATTTTTCTGAAGATGCTATGGTAATTTTATGTTTTGCTGCTAAATGTGCTTCTCAATGTCATTATATTCTTAGATAATAACAATAATAACCAGTGTATCGATAAGTTACATAATACTGAAAGTGAATATAGTGCAATACTTAAAAATAATTTTCTACTCTCAATATTTGTGATCTCATCTGAAAGATTTATGAAGAATCTAAGTTTATATATTGGCATTAGAGTATTAAAATAACCACATGAACCACTCTCATCCATTTAAAAATAAAATAATGTGCTCTCATTTATATTGAACATGAATCAATAAATAATGAAATATTGTCCAACTTATACAGAATGCCCTGCCTACCAGAGGCATTCTATATATAGATTTCATATAATTTTTAATAGACAAAGTATTCTATTTACTTTATTGGAAAATAGGATCTAGATTTAATATATGAGCAAAAGCATCATACTTTCCAGGAAAGATCAATGTTTTTGTTCAAACACATGAATAGATTTTTTAATTATAAAAATGCCCAACAATGCTTAGTTAGATATATCACCCATTCAGTTTTCAAGTAGATTAATAAATTTAGACTCAAAGAGTGAAGAAAAAGTGTACTTAAATATGTATGTATGTATGTGCATATATATATATAAATATATATATATATATATATATATATATATATATATATGCACACACACAGTCATTGTGGCTAACCCCACAGTTGAAATGAAAACAAAATAGAGTCATTTGTTCTACATGACACAAGATGATAGCTGAAGGATTTTCTTTTCTTTCTTTGACTGACTTGCAACCTCACCACTTTGTATCTTGTTTCCACTGAAATGTAAACCTTATCTTCTTACTGTGTGTCTTTTAGGCTATGCTGTCTACCAAAAAACAAAAGAAAAGGAAAAAAAAAAAAAATTCACTGCCATCAAGTCGATTTTGACTCATAGCGACCCCTTCTTGGGTTTCCGAGGTCATATCTCTACAGAAGTAGGTTGCCCAGTCTTCCTTCTGAGTGGCTGGTAGGTTTGAACTGCCAGCCTTCTGGTTAGCAGTCAAATGCCTTAGGCACTACTCCACCAAAACTCTTATAAACACAACTACTGCCGTGGAGTCGGATCCGACTCACAGTGATCCCTCCTTGGGTTTCCGAGGCGGTATCTCCATGGAAGTAGATTGCCCCATCTTCCTTCCAAGGAGTGGTTTGTGGGTTTGAACCTCCAGGTTTCTGGTTAGCAGCCTCAGGTTCTATGCCACCAGAGCTCCCATGCTCTCTAGAAGAGATAAACCAATGAAAGGTGTATATAAAAATATACACAGAGAGATTTATTTCAAGAAAATAGCTGACATTATTGTGGAGGCTGGCAAGTCTCAAATCCTGTGGGTTAGGTAGCAAGCTGGTGGCTTCTCCTGACTCACATGGCTGTACAGGCAGGCAGACTAAAAATCTGCAGTCAGGTGGCAGGCTGCTGGCTCATAGGGTTGTGAAAGCTGCCAAATCCAAAATCTATAGGTCAGGTATCAGTCTGCTTACTCACATCCCAAGAACCAGCTGAGGGTTAGAGGATGATGAGTTGGATACGGGATCAAGGGAGGGCAAACTTTGCCGGAGCATCCATATATTGGCTGAAAGCCACACACCAGGGAAACTCCTTTTTCAACTGACCGGCTGCTCATATCCAATCACAAAATGGAAGATGATTATATAATGTCTACCGAATGACTGAGAATCATGGCCTAGCAAAGTTAACATGTAATCTTAAGCATCACATTAAAGAAATATACAATATAATTTTACATTTACCCTAGGTCTATTCTTTTTCATTTATCTTGTCTAATTAGATTGCTTTCCTCATATGAAAGAGGTATCTGAGTATATAGTGATCAGTTTCACCAACTTCTTTTCTCTCCACATTGTGGGAGCTAGGTAAATGCTATTGAAGGGCAAAATGAAGTCCTGTGGTAACAGGTTCCTGCATAAGGAATGGATAAAAATTGCACAGACCAACTTTCAAATAAAATGCAAAATTCATTGTTTTCAATATCCAAACAAGTGTATTAAAAACACTAATGAAATCTGCTCCTTTAAACTTCTCTGTTATCATGGTTAATTAAAAAAAAAACTCTCTACAGGATAGAGTTCTTAAAGTCTGTCCATATTTATTTTCTTTTTCCATTAGTTTCTGTTCTTTGGCTAAGAATAAGTCTTCTTGAAGATAAGATGTTTTGATAGGCATTGTCTACATCTTAATTGACACTTGCCTATTGGAAGCTAAGTCACATAACATCATAATTTCTATACCTATCTCATCTTTCATATAATGAATATTAATACCCAGCATAATTTGCAAGAACCAAAAAGGCGTGAATAGAAGATAGCATCCCAATCCTCATAGTTCATACTCCAGGAGTGAGTACAGACAAGAATATACAGCAGGAAAAGCTACAAGAGTGAGACAAAAAGAAAGAATGGAGTCAATTTGAATAGATCAAGAAAACTTGTACTGAATTTTGAGAGAGTAATATTCTAGGCTCACTACCATTGAGTTGATTCTGACTCATAGTGACCATTTTTGGGTTTCCAAGGTGGTAAGTCTTTATGGAAGTACATTGCTCAGTCTTCCTTCCATGGGGTGGCTGGTGTGTTTGAACCATCAGCCTTCTGGATAGAAGTCAAGTGCCTTAGGCACTACAACACCAGAGTTCCTAGACACATGGACTTTGACAGATGGAGTACACAGAAATAAGATTGACTACATCTGTGGAAAGAGACAATGGAAAGCTCAATATCTTCAACAAAAGCAAACCCAGGAGCTCACTATAGAACAGACCATCAACTGCTCATATGCAAATTCAAGTTGAAGCTGAAGACAATTAAAATAAGTCCACAAGAGCCAAAATATGACCTTGATTATATCCCTCCTGAATTTAGAGACTATCTAAAGAATAGATATGATGCATTGAGCAGCAGTGACCAAAAACCAGAGGAATTGTAGGATGACATCAAGAACATCATCCATGGAGAGAGCAAAAGTTAATTTAAAAGACAGAGAAGGAAGAAAGGACCAAAATGGATGTCACAAGAGACTCTGAAACTTGACCCTGAATGGAGAGTAGCTGAAGCAAATGAAAGGAATCACAAGATAAAAGAGCTGAATGGAAGATTTCAAAGAGCAGATCAAGAAGACAAAGTCAATTATTATAATGAAATGTGAAGAGACCTGGAGTTAGAAAAACAAAAGGGAAGTACATGCTCAGCATTTCTCAAGCTTAAAGAATTGAAGAAAAAGTTCAAGCCTCAAATTGCAATGTTGAAAGGTTCCATGGGCAATATGTTAAATGATGCAGGAAACATCAAAAGAAGATGGAAGGATTACGCAGTCATTGTACCAAAAAGAATTGATTGATGTTCATCCATTTCAGGAGGTGGCATATGATCAAAAACCAATGGTATTGAAGGAAGAAAACAAAGTTGCACTGAAGGAATTGGCAAAAAACAAGGTTCCAGGTATTAATAGAATACACATTGAGATGTTTCAACAAAGAGATGCCATGCTGGAGGCACTCACTTAGCTATACCAAGATATTTGGAAGATAGCTACCTGGCCAACTGACTGGAAGAGATCCATATTTGTACCAATTCCAAAGAAAGGTGATCCCACAGAATGTGGAAATTATCACACAATATCATATGCAAGTAAAACCTCATTGAACATAATTCAAAATGGTTACAGCAGTATATTGACAGAGAACTTCCAGAAATGCAACCTGGCTTTAGAAGAGGACATGAAGCAAGGGATATCATAGCTGATGTCAGATCGGTCTTGGCTGAAAGAAAGAATACCATAAAGATGTTTACTTGTGTCTTATTGACTATGCAAAAACATTTGATTGTGTAGACCATAACAAATTATGGATAACATTGAGAAGAATGGAACATTCCAGAACACATAATTGTGCTCATGAGGAAACTACACATAGACCAGGAGGCTGTAGTTCAAACAGAACAAGGGGATAATGCATGGTTTAAAATCAGGGAGGGAGTGTGCCAGGGTTGTGTCTTTTCACCACACTTATACAGTCTGTATGCTGAGCAAGTGTGCCATGAAGAAGAACATGGCATCAGAATTGGAGGAAGACTCACTAACAGTCTGTGATATGCAGCTGACACAACTTTGCTTGCTGAAAGTGAAGAAGAGTTGAAGCACTTACTGATGGAGATTAAAGACTACAGTCTGCAGTATGGGTTACATCTCAACATAAAGAAAATGAAAATCCTCATAACTGCACAATAAGCAGCATCACAATAAATGGAGAAAAGATTGAAGTTGTCAAAGACTTTATATTACTTGGTTCCATAATCGGCACCAATGGAAGCAGCAGTCAAGACATCAGATGATGCATTGCACTGGTCATATCTGATGCCAAAGACCACGTTAAAGTGCTGAAGAGCAAAGGTGTCTCCTTGAAGACTATGATGCGCCTAATCCAAGCCACAGTATTTTCAGTTGCCTCATATGCGTGATCTCTTCCTGTCAGTTGGCCAGGTAGTTGTCTTCCAAATCTCTTGGCATAACTGAGTGAATGTCTCCAGTGCGGCATCCATTTGTTGAAATGTCTCAATGGGTATCCCGTCATTTCCCGGAGCTTTGTTCTTCACTAATTCCTTCATTGCATCTTTGACTTCCTCCTTCAATACCATTGGTTCTAGATCATATGCCACCTCCTGAAATGGATGAAGATCAACCAGTTCTTTTTGGTACAATGACTCTGTGTATTCTTTCCATCTTCTTTTGATGTTTCCTGCAT
>NW_006922066.1:931276-944637 GCF_000298275.1 Orycteropus afer afer
TTGGGTTTCCGAGGCAGTATCACTACGGAAGTAGGATTGCCCAACCTTCCTTCCGAGGAGTGGCTGGTGGGTTTGAACTGCCAGCCTTCTGGTTAACAGTCAAGTGTTTTAGCCATTATGCTACCAGAGGTCTTCCTTGTAGGCGTATGGATATTATCCTATTAGTGACAACATTGTACTTCAGGACAGATCTTGAAACATCCTTTGTGATGATGAATGCCACGCCATTTCTCTTTAAACTGTCATTCCTGGCATGGTAGATCATATGGTTGTCTGATTCAAAGTGTCCAAAACCAGTCCATTTCGGCTCACTAATCCCTAGGATACCAATCTTTAGGCGTTCCATTTCATTTTTGACAACTTCCAATTTTCCTGGATTCATATTTCATACATTCCATGTTCTAATTATTAATGGATGTTTGCCTCTGTTTCTCCTCAATTTGAGTGGTGTCATGTCAGCAAATGGAGGTCTCGAAAGCTTTACCTTATCCATATGAGTAAGGCTCTGGTAGCATAGTGCTTAAGGCACTTGCCTACTAACCAGATGGATGGCGGTTCAAACCCACTAGCCACTCCTCAGAAGGAAGGTTGGGCAATCTACTTCTGTAGTGATACCGCCTTGGAAACCTAAGGAGGAGTCGCTATGAGTCTGGGCCAACTCGACAGCACATAACAACAACAACAACAATAAGTAAGGCTGGATTTACTCTGATAATGCAGCTCTTTCCCAGTCCTATTTTGAGAGCTTTCTAACCTAAGTGACTCATCTTCCTCTTCTGTATTGGACAGTGTTTCCAGACTATTCATAAAGTTGCACAATAATGTATCAGACAGTGTTTCTCTGCTATTCATAAGGTTTTCCCTGTCCAATACTTTGAGAAGTGGATAGCCTCTTTTTTCTTCCTAGTCTGTCTCAGTCTGCAAGCCGGGCTGATACCTGGGCACCAAGCACACCCCACTGGGTTTGAAATACCAGTGGCACAGCCTCAAGACTCACAGCAGCACGTCACCACAGTAGGACAAACCAACAGACAAGTTTGTCTCCCTTAGCTGTTGGAAACCTGTCCAACCACCCTTATCTGGATCTCTGTGGTGGACTCCTTGCTTCTCACCCAGTATCCTTGGCCTTTTTTGTCCTTTCCCTGCTTTCCCACCTTGCCACTTGTGGGACATGGCCTGGGATCCTTCTCCTCACCTGGATCCCTGCAGCTGACTGCTTGATCTGTTCCAGTCCCCTTTCCCTTTTCTGTCTTTTTCCTGCTTTCCCACCTTGTCACTTGGGGGGGGGGGCGTGGCCTGGGTTCCCTCTCCTCACCTGAATCCCTGCAGCTGACTCCTCGGTCTGTTCTGATCCCCTTTGCCTTTTCTCTCCTTGATCTGCTTTCCTGCCTTGCCACTTGTGGGGCATGGCCTGGGTTCCCTCTCCTCACCTGGATCCCTGCGGCTGACTCCTCCATTCCAAAGAAAGGTGATCCCACAAAATGTGGAAAATATCAAACAATATCATTAATATCGCATGCAAGTAAGATATTACTGAAGATAATTCAAAAATGGTTGCATCAGTATATTGACAGAGAACTTCCAGAGGTACAAGCTGGATTCAGAAGAGGATGTGGAACAAGGGGTATCATAGCTGCTGTCAGATGGATCTTGGCTCAAGACAAAGAATACCAGAAAGATGTTTACTTGTGTTTTATTGACTATGCAAAGATATTTGATTGTGTGGATCATGAAAAATTATGGATAACGTTGAGAAGAATGGGAATTCTAGAACACTTGATTGTTCTCATGAGGAACCTGTACCTTGACCAGGAGGCTGCCATTCAGATGGAACAAGGGGACACTACATGGTTTAAAATCAAAAAGGAAGTGTGTCAGCGTTGTATCCTTTCCCCATACTTATTCAATCTATATGCTGAGCAAATAATCTGAGAAGCTGGACTATATGAAGAAAAACATGGCATCAGGATTGGAGGAAGAATCATTATCAACCAGAGATAAGCTAATGATACAACTTTGTTTGCTGAAAGTGAGGATGACTTGAGGCACTTACTGATGTAGGTTGAAGAATACAGTCTGCAATATGGATTACATCTCAATATAAAGAAAACAAAAATCCTCACAACTGGACCAATAAGCAGCATCACGATAAATGGAGTAAAGATTGAAGTTGTCAAAGAATTCATATTGCTTGGTTCTACAATTGACATCAATGGAAGCAGCCATCAGGACATTAGACAACATGTAGCACTGGGCAGGTCAGCTGCAAAGTAACTCTTTCAAGTCCTGAGGAGCAAGGATGTCTCCTTGAGGACTAAGGTGTGCCTGACATAAGCCATGATATTTCCAATCGCTTTGTATGCATGTGAGAGCTGGACAATGCATAAGGAAGACTGAAGAAGAGTTGATGCTTTTGAGTTGTGGTGCCGGTGAAGAATGCTAAAAGTACCATTGACTGAGAACTAACAGATCTGTCTGGAGGAAGTGCAGCCGAAATGCTCCTTGGAAGCGAGAATGGCCAGACTTCATCTCACCTTCTTTGGTCTTCTTGTCAGAAGAGATCATTCCCTGGAGAAGGATGTCATGCTTGGTAAGTTGGAGGGTCAACAAAATAGGGGAAGGCTTTCAACAAGATGGATTGACAAGGTGGCTGTGATAATGGGCTCAAGTACAGCAAGGATCATGGAGCAGGCACGGCATTGGGCAGTGTTTCGTTCTGCTGTGCATGTGGTCGCTATGAGTAGGAAATGACTTGATAGCACCTAACAAAAACAGAATATGCATGAGAGAGCTGGACGATGAATAAGGAAGACCAAAGAAGAATTGACGCTTTTGAGTTTTGCTGTTGGCAAAGAATACCAAACGTACTATGGATTGCCAAAAATGAACAAATCTGTCCTGGAAGAGGAGCAGCCAGAATGCTTCTTGGAAGCAAGAATGGCCTGACTTCGTTTGACCTACTTTGGTCATTTTGTCAGAAGAGACCATTGCCTGGAGAAGAACATCATGCTTGGTAAAGTAGAGGGTCAAGGAAAAATGGGTAGGCCCTCAACGAGATGGATTGACACAGTGGCTGCAATGATGGGCTCACATATAGCAAGGATTGTGATGCTGGCAGAGGACCAGGCAGTGTTTTGTTCTGTTGTAATAGAGTCACTGTGCATCAGAGCCAACTCTACGGCACCTAACAACAACAAGCTTCTAGGCACGTTAATGAAATGAATGTTTGGTGTAATATAAAGATTGTGTGTTGAGGGCAAGAAGATAGACATGTTAACTCTAATGTTGGTGTTGTTGGTTTTGTACATGCTAACTCATAGTGACTCAACAGGGGAAAGTAGAACTACCCCACCGGATTTACTAGGCTGAAATTTTACAGCAGCAAATTGGCAGTTCTTTTCTCCCACAAAACTGTTGTTGGATTAAAACCACCAGTATCAGTTAGCAGCCAACTGCTTAGCCATTGCTACAAAAGGGGTCATTGTTAAGTTTAATAAAAAGTGATAAATGATATAATTCAGATATACACAATATTGTACAGAGAAAAACAGAGCATGATAATGATACCTTCTTTTAGTTAATAGGTAATGGATTGAGTAATTAATTTGTGCTTGGATATATGCTAGACATTTGTTGTTGTTGTTGTTGTTGTTTGCCGTCGAGTCGGCCCCGACTCATAGTATCTATAAATAAACCTTATTTCTTTCTCTGTTTTGCAAGTGAGAAAACTGAGAATCATAAATGTCAAGTAGTTAGTCCAAGTTGGAAAGTTTGTAAGGGCTAGTCAGGAGTTGAACACAGTTGTACTTGACTCCAAAAATCCATATATTTCCCACCAAACTTTGCAACCTGAAAGAGTTTGGAAAAAGCTTCAAAAGAAAAGTGGACTTTAAAATATATTTTAAAAGGATAAATATTCAAGAAATATTTATTATTGGGCTCCTACTGTGAGGCAGACAGTAGTTTAGTCAATGGCTATCTAGCAGTGAACAAAACAGGGGAGACTCTGGTTTCATGGAAGTATAAATGCTAGTTTCTAATTGGGAAGGTTGGTGAGAGAATCTTACACAAATGATCTTCACCTCTTTCAGAATTCCATGGAAGGATGTGAACATGACTACATGTGACAGCAGTGGAATTATGTTTCTCCTTTGTGAATGAGTACATGTCTCCTAATTTCTCCATCTCTCACTTTTTAGTCACTTTCTCCTCTAAATTAATATTGCTGCCTTATGTATAGTTTTCCTACTTGAAACTACTCTCTGCCAGTCCACCTTGCACACACATTCTGTGTTTTAAGTTTTTCTTTAATACACACACCATTTTTCGTAATTGCTTCTTATTGACTTCAAATGTATTTTAGGATCACCCATTATTTGACCCCACTCTTGATTTTCTTTTTCTCTTCATTGCAAACTCTCTATACAAGCTGGGGGGGGGGGGAACTTATCACCCTCAAGTCGGTACCAACTCATAGCAAACCCCCCTTGAGTTTCCAAGGTCATATCTCTACAAAAGTAGGTTGCCCACCTGTCCTTCTAAGGAATGGCTGGTGAGTTTAAATTCCCAGCCTTCTGGTTAGCAGTCAAATGCCTTAGGCACTACTTCACCAGAACTCCTATAAATGCAGCCACTTCCGTGGAGTCAGATCCGAATCATAGCAACCTCTCCTTAGGTTTCTGAGGCAGTATCACTATGACAGTAGACTGCCCAACCTTTCCTCCAAGGAGGTAGCTCTTTTTGTTGACTGAACATGTAATCAAGATGTGTTAATTATCACTGGTGATTGGGATGCAAAAGTTGGAAACAAAGAAGAACTACTGTTAATTGGAAAATATGGCCTTGGTGATAGAAATGACGTTGGAGATTGCATGATAGAAATTTGCAAGACCAATGACTTACTCATTGAAAATACCTTTTTTTCAACAACACAAATGGCAGCTATACATGTGGATTTTGCCAGATGGAGTATACAGGAATCAGACTGACTACATCTGTGGCAAGAGGCAATGGAGAACCTCAGTATCTTCAGCCAAAACAAGGTCAGGAGCTGACTGTGGAACAAATCATTGACTGCTCATATGCAAGTTCAAGTTGAAGCTGAAGACAATTAAAGAAGTCCACAAGAGCCAAAATATGACCTTGATTATATCACTCCAGAATTCAGAGACCATATAAAGAATAGTATTGATTCATTGAGCACCAATGACTGAAAACCAGAGGAATTGTAAGATGACATCAAGAACATCATCTATGGAGAGAGCAAAAGGTCATTAAAAAGACAGGAAAAGAAGAAAAGACCAAAATGGATGTCACAAGAGACTCTAAAGCCTTCTTTTGAATGGAGAGTAGCAAAAGTGGATGGAAGAGTCCACAGGATAAAAGAGCTGAACAGAAGATTTCAAAGAGCAGCTCGAGAAGACAAAGTCAATTATTATAATGAAATATGCAAAGACTTGGAGTTAGAAAACCAAAAAGGAAGAACATTCTCACCATTTCTCAAGCTGAAGAAACTGAGGAAAAATATTTAAGCCTCAAATTGAAATACTGAACGGTTCCATGGGCAATACGTTGAATGATGCAGGAAACATCAAAAGAAGATGGATGGAATACACATAGTCACTGTACCAAAAATATTTGGTAGATGATCATTCATTTCAGGAGATGGCATATGATCAAGGACCAATGGTACTGAAGGAGGAAGTCAAAGCTGCACTGAAGGAAGTGGCAAAAAACAAGCCACCAGGAATTGACAGAATACCCATTGAGAAGCTTCAAAAAACAGATGCCACACTTGAGCCACCCACTCTGCTATGTCAAGGGATTTGGAAGATAGCTACCTGACTAACTGACTGAAAGAGACCCATATTTGTACCCATTCTAAAGAAAGGTGATCACACAGAATGTGGAAGTTATCAAACAATATCACTGATGTCACACAAAAGTAAAATCTTACTGAGGATAATTCAAAAATGGTTACAGTGGTATATTGACAGAGAACTTCCAGAAATGCTAGCTGGATTCAGAAGGGGATGTGGAGTGAGGGATATCATAGCTGATGTCAGATGGATCTTGGCTGAAAGGAAAGGATACCAGAAAGATGTTTACTTCTGTTTTATTGACAATGCAAAGACATTCAATTGTGTGGATCATGACAAATTATGGATAACATTGAGAAGAATGCAAATTCCAGAACACTTGAGTGTACTCATGGAGAACCTGTACATAGACCAGGAGGCTGTCATTAGAACAGAACAAGGGAATGCTGTATGGTTTAAAATCAGGAAGGGAGTGCATTATCATTGTAGCCATTCACCATATTTTTTCCATATGTATGCTGAGCAAATAATCCAAGAAGCTGGACTTTATGAAGAAGAATGTGGCATCAAGATTGGAAAAAAGTACATTAACATGCAGACAACAGAACTTTGCTTGCTGAAAGTTAGGATGACTTGGAGCACTCACTGATGAAGATTAAACACTACAGTCTGCAGTATGGATTATGTTTCAATATAAAGAAAACAAAAATGCTCACAACTTGACCAGTAAGCAACATTACGGTAGAAGGAGAAAAAAATTGATGTTGTCAAAGATTTAATATTACTTGGTTCTACAATCAACTGAGGAGCTCTGATGGTGTAGTGCCTAAGACATTTGACTGCTAACTAGAAGGCTGGAGGTTAAAACCCACCAGCCACTCCTTGGAAGGAAGATTGGGCAATCTACTTCCATAGTGATACCACCTCAGAAACCCAAGGAGGGATCGTCATGAGTCAGATTCAACTCAACTGCAGTGAGACAGTCAACGCCAATGGAAGCAGCAGTCAAGACGTCAAAAGATGTATTGCATTGGGCAAATCTGTTGCAAAAGACCTCTTTCAAGTGCTGAAGAGCAAAGATATCTCCCTGAAGACTAAGATGTGCCTAACCCAAGCCATGGTATTTTCAATCACCTCATACACATGTGAGAGCTGGAAAGTGAATAAGGAAGATCGAAGACTAGTTGATGCTTTTTAGTTGTGTTGGCAAAGAATGCTGAAAGTACGGTAGACTGCTGAAAGAACTAACAATTCTGTCCTGGACGAAGTGCGGCCAGAATGCTCCTTGGAAGAGAGAATGGCCAGACTTTGTGTCACCTACCTTGGTCATGTTGTCAGAAGGGACCATTCTCTGGAGAAGGATGTCATCCTTCCAAAAGTAGAGGGTCAATGAAAGAGGGGATGGCCCTCAACAAAATGAATTAACATGGTGGCTGCAGTGATGGGCTCAGGTATAATATAGATGGTGAGGCTGACATGGGAATGGGTAATTTTTCATTCTGTTGTACATAGGGTCACTATGAGTTGGAAATGACTCGATGGCATATAACAAAAACAACAACCCTTACTCTTTGGTTTTAGTGTCTGAAGCTTCTTCCTCGGCCTCTATTTATCCATATCTTCCATCATCAGCATCTTCCTAATTCTCCAGCTTTCACTGATTATTATTTTAGCCCAAAATCTGTTTCTAGTGGTTTTGAATTTATTCTCTTAGCATACTATCAATTTCTGTCTTTTCTAATTATTTCTAATTGTAATATGTTCTGGAACTATATTATTAAGTTCTTCAGCTAAGAGATTGCTTCATGTAGCCTTCATAGAACTCATTGCTAAGGAATAATATTCTCAATAAAATAATTATTTAATCTAACTATGAGTAGTATCATCTTTGCATAGTAATCATCAAGCAAAATAAAATTATTGCAAACATTTTATTCTGATATTTTGTATTTACTTGTCCACACATTTTAATGTGTATTATTAACTTAAAGTTTATGTGTGTGATCTTCAAGCCAAATATATGAAACTCTAGATCTAAATTAAAGCTAATATCATCAAGTAATTTTTGTTTCTTTATAAAAAGATGTATTTCTTTAAAATAGGAGTTTCCATATATATATATATATATTTTTTTTTTTTCCTTTGGTAGCAGGTATCCTCTTAAGGATTTGACTTACACTGAACTTTTTAGGCACTTATTTTTTATTTAAAGTGATTTTCCTTACATATGTGCTTGATATGGGAAAAATTATATATCTGGGGAAAATTAAAATATATGTGCTCTTTCCTCATACATGAAAAAGTGAAGGTTTCAGTGCAGCTTCATAATCATTAGGGAAAATAAACCAGCTAAAGCAAAGAAATTAACATCAAAGCAAAATAGCAAGGAAGAGAGAAAGCAATACCAAAAGACATTTTTGAACTCACTTTAGAAAAGGTGATTTTAAAGATGTTCCCTGAAGAATGCAAGGTTTTTGTGTCATAAGATGCTGCTGTGACTTAACTGACAATAATAATCAAAATCTGATTGTTCAAATGAAACTCTGAAAATGCCTTTGGACTAAATAAAAACACTGAATATTTTAGTTGTTTTGTGATGTGAAAGAAAGCTAGGAGGCAGAATTAGCCAAAGTTTCAAGGAATATATTTCGATATATAATAGTTCATTGTATTTTAAAGAATATAATGGTATGTGTGTATATGTATGTGTGTGTGTATATATATATATATATATATATATATATATAATACCAGAATCTGAAAATAGGAAAAAAAATTACATCAAACACCTGAAATTTATTTAGTATAGAAAAATTATTTAAAAATATATAAAAATGGTTCCATTTACCTACTGACCTATTTCTTTTATCAAGGGGAACATACAAAGGCCATTGCTCTAATAGAGCTATAAAAGATAGTTTTAAGAGGCATTATTGTCATGGAATAGCATGCAAGGATGTGTAATAATGAATCTTCTCAATTAAGGTAGAAGAGCAAGGCTCAAGCTCTGAATAAGAAAACCATTTCATCATTTACGCCCCCCCCAAAAAAAGAAATCACTTGTTTCCTTTTTCTGTAAGTTTATTTATCACAAAATTGTTTATTCTTAAACATGACTATCTTCACTTATGACCATGTACTTAATTCTACTGAGAAATCATAGCATTAGGCATTTCCATAGAAATTGCCTTGTTCGGAGATCTACCCTGGATAACACTAGGTTAACTTCCATTGAAAGTGCAATATCTCATTTAGCCAAGCTATTTACAGGGCATGGTCCAATTCTGATGCAAGATGGTGGTTTGTGTCATGAAAGGAGAGCCTTTATGCAAAAGAAAGACAAAGGTAGAGAGAAAGAAACAGAGACTTCGAGAGACTAGAGGTGCTTATGGAAATAAATTTTAGATCTATAAGATTTTACCCTCAATTATATTTTCATAATGACTTGTGGCTAACCCTTTCACAAATAGTCAAAATTTGACCATGTTGTCTATTCTATACAGTAGCTTCTTATCTTTTGGTATTTAATCTCAATATAATGATAATCCTATGCAAAATTTCTACCCGTGAACCATTACCGAAATGAACCATTTTCTACCCAAATAAACCATTTCATTAATTTTATTATCTTTTTCTCTATTTTTTTAAATTAATTTTCTTCCTTTGTTGCATATTTCTTTTACAGCTGTAGCATCCTTAAAATGTAGAACTGTACTTTTCTCACATCACTTAATATAAATATATCCACTTCAATTTTACACAAAAATATTTTTTCTCTTTTTTCCCTTGTGTATGGTGAGCTTTTTCTATATGGATAACAAAGTGTATTTGGTATCTATTAAAGTTAAAAATATATTTTTCCCTTAAAATGTTTGAATCCTACTAGAGAGAAGATAGTATATAATTATCAAAATTACTTGGTCAGAAGTTACTCCTTTATGTTGAAATCCACAAAGCAGAGAACAGTAATGAGAGACTAGAGGGTTAAGTGTGGGAATGATAAAGTGGTCATAGTAGAAACAATCATAAGGTCCAATTGGTGACTTCTCAACAAGCAACACTGTCAGTGATAAGAAGAAAAACAAAATATCAAAATAACCAGCCTGATCACATTTGGTCAGCTTTGAAAATTCTAAGATACAGACCTAGGGGCTTAGAAAAGTGAAGTGAGTAAATACCTGAGAACTATTATTCAAGCTCCTACTTATCCTTTTCACTCAGACATCAGAGTTAACATACTGAAATTTTAGCCACTAATCTTCCTTCGCAAACCTATTCCACATGCTTCTCTCTTCTCCATACAAAATAATGGTAGCTACTACATTTTTCCATTTATTCAAGAAGAAACCTTGAAGTCATCATTGACTCCTCTCTGGCTGACATCGCAATGTGGTCTACCAGAATCCTCTTTCCTCTGCCTTCAAAATATTTCCAGAATCTACTTCTCTCTCTCTGGCCAGTGCTACAATTCTAGTGCAAATATCATCACATCATACCTTGAGTATTGTAATATCTTCAAAATGACTTTCCTGTTTCCTCTCTTGCCTCCACCCTTCAGTCTATTTTCAGTACTATGTACAGAATGATTCTGTGAAAACATATATCAGATCATACCATCATTCTGCTGAAAGCCCTTCAATATCTTCTTATCTGATGTTGCACAGACTGAAATCCTAAATTATTATTCAGGCTCACAAGGCTTCATGATAGACCCATTTTCCCTTACCTCTCTGATCACACCTTCTCTCTGTTATTCTCTTTACTTTTACTCATTCAACTCCAGCTGCGCTTGCCTTCTGTTTATTCTTAAACTTACTAGGCACTCCTACCTCTATAACTTTGCAGATTTGTCCTTGCCCAATTCTAGTCACTTCTGCTCCTGTGTGTAAAGCAGCAGAATGCTCTCACCAATATCTATTCCTATCTACTCTCTCTGCTGCTTCTCAAGTCCACATGGGGATAAACATATGAAAGGTAACAATATTTTCAGAAGTCGTTGTGGGTTAGGTAAACTTTGTGATATTTTGTGAACCCCCCCCCAAAATAAAATGGGCTGGATTTGTCTCTTATAATTGAAAAACTTTCTCCTAATTTTTAATTTTAGTGGTGTGCCCCATTCCTCTGGCATAGTTGTGTGTCCTTGTTTACATCAAGATGGAGCAGTGCTTAAATCCTTAGACATTAGCAATAGACTTAGAGTCAGATGCCACTTGCTAACAGTCTCAGAACCATAGTGTGATCATAATGCTATGTTATAATTACAGGAAGGACTATAACTGTCTCATTCACTACTAGTTTGCTCAAGTCCTAGCAGAGTCCCATAACACTGTAGCCAATATATATCTGAGCCTGCATTCTTCATCTGCCAGGCTAATAAATGTCATATTAAGTACATAGTAAGCTTAGAAAATCATAGCTCTTATGTAACAAGACAGACTTGGCATTTTTAACTACTTGTTACATCCATTAACTCAAATACCAAATCTATTTGAAATTGTTTTTTTAAAATATTTTTAACCAAATAAGAATCATAGAAAATGGCTTTAAGACTTATTATTTAAGAGAAAGGAATAGAAGGGTTTGTTATTGTTTACATGAATTTACTCATTGAAATGATTTAAAATATTCTTTTGGAGAATCCAGAAAATGTTTTACAAACAAACACTTAGAGAAATCCTACAGCACGAGATAATCTGAAAGTACTCTGAGTCACAGCTTCAGTTCTCCCTCTGTACTGCCAGGAAGTGTTATCTGATAATATTAATAGTGCATTCTAATTGGGGCTAGATTCAAATGAGACCGAAGGGAGCAATCACTAAGACACTGTAAGCAGAGGATTAATTAAAATTTTCTTGTTGCACAAAGTCATAGTCTTTCAAATAATTTAGGTAAACATTCTAGAAGCAATTGGAAGTGTGTGTAATATGAGTTTTAAATGACAATGGTAATACTTTTCATAATATTTGTAATCAATTATAGTTTAAGATTTCTCCTTGAAACCTTTTAATTCTTTTATTGACATTTCCTGACTCCTTAGCCAGTAGGACAAGCTTACATGTATCATTCAGCAAGAATGGATTCAGTCACCTGGAGTTCCAATTTCTTTTCCAATCATTTTATTTTTGGGTGATTTTAAACATTTTGAGCTGTATATGTGGGCACTTATTTTAGATTCAGTAAAGTTATTTTCAATAATATAAAACAGGTTATTTGATGGATGCTTACTCAGATGGAAATATTTGAGGAATAATACATATTTTTCATGTACATTTTATTTTGATATAATTATGGATATGGTCAGTGTCATTTTATATGACCATGCAAAAAATTATGTGAATTATATTTCTGTTGTGAACCAGTTTGCAAAGCCTTTCACCCACAGCATTATGAATCTTCTTATTGAAGCATTAATAATAACCTAAATATTTTCAGTGTAAAAAATGTGTGTTCTTCTGCTACAAATATTAAATATCTGTCATAATTTATCTCTTTATATTGAAATTTTTGTATAGAAAATATTCATATGCACAAGTTATTGTTCAGAGAAATTTTACATTAATCTAAGATTTATCATCCAGGGATGGGAAGGAAGGGGAGGGAACACTGAAAAAGAAAAATATATTGACCCACATGACTTTAGTTTTGTATATTTCACTGGACATAAATTATATTTCAATAAAATGTATTAAAAAAAGATTTATTATCAAAGTTTAGTTTCAAGATCTTACACTGTTCATAAAAAAAAGTTGATTTAAGTTTAGAAAATAACACTTTTCTGACTTTTTTCACATATTTGGCTTTTGTGACTGCACCATTTTTGACCTCTCACTTTTCTATAAATCATGAATTACGTTGCTTTTTCCATTCCCTTTTTTGAACTTTTACTTAACTGTATCATACTTACCGTTATGTTTTGTGTATTGTGTGATGTTATTTAAGCACTCATTGAGGTCTTCATAAAGATCAGTTCTCTATATTCATCCTTATAAATAGTTTTATTCCAAAACACAGGAGGAAATATAAACATGAAATATGCAAAAATCTATAAATAACAACAACAAACTATATAATTTAAAAGATAGAAATAAATTAATGGAAAAAAAACACTGGTTTTGAATGAAATCATAGTATTTTATATATATGTAATATTTATATATTACTTATTACATATTACATGTTACATGTTACACATTACACTATATATTATGTATTATGTATTGTATTATATATGGAGCTCTGGTGGTACAGTGGATAAAGCATCTAACTGCTAACCAGAAGGTCAGCAGTTCAAACCCACCCACTGCTCAGCATAAGCAAGATTGGGCGATCAGTTCCATAAGATTTATAGCCTCAGAAACCCAACTGCGGTCACTATGAGTTGTAATCAACTTGACGACAGTGAGTTTGTTTTTTTGGTTTACTAATAATTTTTGAAATCTAGTGAAGCCACTCCTCGGAAGGAAGGTTGGGCAATCCTACTTCCATAGTGATACTGCCTCGGAAACCCAAGGAGGGGTCGCTATGAGTCGGGGCCGACTCGAC
>NW_006922066.1:945133-951187 GCF_000298275.1 Orycteropus afer afer
TGTGTTTGTCTGTGTGTGTGTGTATATATCTATATAGATATAGATATATACACAAATATATTCCTTCTCCCCAGATTATCCTACAAATTAAAAACAATTGCATCTAAAATCCCCAATGAAGACTTGAATAAATGAAAACATTGTATTCTTGCATAGGAAGATTCAAAAAAATTAAGATATTTTTTATTAATCTATAGCTTTGATCAGAAACCAATTAAAAGAGCAACTTATTCTTTAACTAGATAATAAAACTTCACTAGATTTCAAAAATTATTAGTAAACAAATCTACCTATTGATATTGAAAAATAACTAGACAGAGTGATGTAATAGAACAGAGTAAAAATTAAAAAATAATGTAGAAAGACAACTAAATAGAGTCCAATTGGATTAGCTATTTCAATATAAAAATATTTAATTCCACTTAAATATTAATTTAAAAACATAACACAAACTACAAATGTACTAGAAGAAAATTGAAAAACATTTTCTATTTTCATTGTGTTCAATATCTTAGATTGGAAGATGCTTCTAATTAAGACACACAATTCAAAAGCTATTAATGACAATTTGATAGATTTGATAAAATAACTTTTTTTCCTACAAGTAAATCTAACAAGCAATACACATAAGAACTGATATTTTTACTATACATGATCTTATGAAAGAAAAAAGAAAACTTTTTAAAATCAGAAAACAACATTAAGTTAAAAAGAAATACAAACTAATTTCAGAGAAATAATAACTTACCCAGGGAGCTCTGGTAGCACAGTGCCTAAGGCACTTGACTGCTAACCAGAAGCTGGCGGTTCAAACCCACCAGCCACTCCTCAGAAGGAAGATGGGGCAATCTACTTCCATAGTGATACAGCCTTGGAAACCCAAGGAAGGGTTGCTATGAGTCAGGTCTGACTCAACGGCACATAAGAACAACAACAACAAATAACTTACCTATGTATGGGTAGTGTCCAAATATGAACCACACTTTGATGATTCATCATGAAAATAATAAAGGAAAAAATAATGAACAGTGATATTCATTGCAGCTTTATTGCTGGTAGGAAAAATTTTGTGAACTGCTCAGCTGCCCAGTGATACAATAAAATGTATCAAATAATAGTACATCAGTTCAATGGCATATATCATAATCATTTGAAAGGTTAATTATGAAGAATCAATAAGATAATGAGACATGATAATGTAAATACAAATGAAAAAGCAAAATATAAAAATTTTATGTGTAATTAACTATATTATTTGAAATATAAGTGTTGACATTGTATAGAAAGGATTATAGAAAAATATTGATCACAGAGTGATGGAATTATGGTGTGCTTTATTTTTAATGTGTACTATTACAACAATGCTGTATACACATTTAGTAGTCTGAACTACAGTGGCATAAAACCAAAACCAAACCAAACTTATTGCCACCAAGTAGATTCCAACTCATAGTGATCCCCATTGGTTATCTGAGGTGGTGAATCTTTATGGAAGTAGATTACCCCATCTTCCTTCCTTGGAGTGGCTGGTGGGTTTGAACCACCAGCTTTCAGGTTAGCAGTCAAATGCCTTAAGCCCTACACTTTCAGAGCCCCTTATAGTGACATAAAAGTAGCTTGAAAAATGTGAAAGCTTTAATATAATAAGTGATAGGAAAGCCTTATGAATTAAAAAATATATATAGAAAACAAAAAGCTATTAACATATTAACTGAGGTTTCCCTTAGATCATTCATTGGCGAAAATTAACATAATGAGTTTCAATAATATAATTTAACTTGGCTAATGAAGATTTCAATTAGGTGAGGGTTTATATGCACTCTGCATTAGTGTCTAGTAGGTATAGCTTCTAGTAGATCAAGCTAACCAAATATTTTATTCATCTACAGTTTTTCTAATTTTTAGGCACCTTTAGTGAGAATTTTAGGAGCTCTGGTGGCACAGTGCCTAAGGCACTTGACTGCTAACCAGAAGGCTGGCGGTTCAAACCCACCAGCCACTCCTCGGAAGGAAGGTTAGGCAATCCACTTCCGTAGTGATACCGCCTTGGAAACCCAAGGAGGGGTCGCCATGAGTCAGAGCTGACTCAATGGCACATAACAACAACAACAACAACAGTGAGAATTTATTCACTTTACAAAAGAAGTATGTACAAATCACGCAAAGTGACAAGATGTTTGGCAATTAATCCACAGAGTGTTATTAAATTATCCAATATGTGAGCTGTCATGTAGCAATGTTTGTCAACTCAATAAACATTTGATAAATTGAAAGTTGTGCAAGGCAGTTAGCACATAGCAAATGTTCAAGTAATTTCAGCTACTGCTACTATTATTATTCTTGTACAAAGTACTATGGTTGATCCTAAAGATATTTGTAAAGGTGTATGTGATGATGTTCTTTGCTTTCAAGAAGCTTATAATTACTATAATTTTCATCTTTTAGTATTATTCTTTAATTAACTAAAGTTTTGACTGAGTCCTAGAAGCAAGAATGATATGACTTCATCTCATGTACTTTGGTCTTTTTGTCAGAAGGATCCAGTCCCTAGAGAAGGGTATGATGCTTGGTAAGATAGAGTCAGAGAAGAAGTGTAAGACCTTCAGTGAGATGGATTCACACAGTGGCTGTGACACTGGCTCATGCATAGCAAAGATGATAAGGATAGTGCTGGTGTACATAGGGTGGCTGTAAGTCAGAACTGACTTGATAGCACGTGACACTAACAATCAAGTAATAGCTAGGCATTGGGAATAAAACGATGACCAGGTCATTGCCTGTTCTTTACCTCAGGGAAAATATAGTCTAGCAGAGGAGATACATAATCACAGTGCATTGTGATGAGTTGTAATAGACTAATACCCAGAGTGCACTGGGAGCACAGAGGAGGGCCAAATAAACTAGGAAGGATTTCTTGTGGGGTGATAGTCAATCTGTATTTGTAAGGGTCATTGATGATACAGTGGGAGCATTTGCCTTCTACATGGGAGACCAAGGTTCAATTCCTAGCCAGTGAACTTCATGCACAGCTAATGACCTATTTGTCGTTGGAGACTTGTGTGTTGCTATCATACTGAACAGGTTTCAGAGAAGAATCTAGGCTAAAACTGACTGGGAAGAAAGACCTGGTGATTTACTTCTGAAAATCCTCCAATGAAGATCTTATGTAACACAATGCTCCGATCCGTATCCAATCCGGAGGGTGGTGCAGGACCAGGGAGCATTTTGTCCAGTTAAGCATAGGGTAGTCAAGTGTCAGTGGCCAACTTGATGCCAGCTAATGATAACAGTGTTCAAGGGGATGTGGAAAGAAGTGTGGTGGAGTGAGAAATTGAAGTAATTTAGATAGGTAGGGAAATCAAGGTAGGGGAGTTGAGAGATGAGACTGAAGAAACGTGAGACTGTATAATAAAAAGCCTTATATAATATTGAGAATTTGAAGCTTTATCTTGCCATCCAGATTAACTGACCAACAGAGCAGACTAAGGTAACTAATTGGGAACAGAATGTAGGGGTCAGAGATAATGACAAGTGTTAGGTAAAAGTTGGTTTTTGGGGTGGAGGCGGGAGGGGGATTGTAAGAGCAAGATAGCCTTATTCCTAAATGGTTTGATTGAAGACGAGTAGCAAAACAGCCATTTGGGAAGCATGACAAAAAGCTTCTCTAAAAATTGCAACTGTAGGAATGAGTGGCTTGACACTGAATCACAGAGGGCCAGAATTAGATCAGAAAAAACAGCAGCAGCAAAGATGAAGCTTGCCTCAGATGTCACAGGGAAGTGAACTGTGAACGGAATCAGACAGGGTCAGACCCAAGGAGATGTTCTACGTGGAATTGATGGGAAGTCCCAGGCCTTTCACATACTAGCAGATTGAGATTTCTTTTAGCAGAAGTTATATTGTTTTCCCTTTCTCTGTAGGAAGATCATTTACTGAAATTTTATTCAAAAGTATCACGCATCCTATTCTTTATCTGGAAAATTAAGCGTGGCTGTTGTCCAGCCTCTCCTCCTTTATGTCTCACCTAGAGCAGTTGCTATGTCTCTACATTCATTGTGCGGTGCTACTTACTTTGTAAAGAACAGTTCTGGGAAGCAGGTACTGGTCAGTTCAGTAAGAAAACAAAGACTGTTTATATCCTTGAGCTGAAGCCCAGAGAAGGTGATGTAACAGCTGACTCTTCCTGTGCCACTGACACATACACATCCTCTTTCATAATCCTGAAAACTCTAGGAATAGATACAAAATTTTTCAAGTTCTCTAAGCATTTCCAGTTAATATTAGAAAAACGAATGCTGAAGCTTTCTAATGTAATGTTATCGGTTTGTTAACATTTCTTTACTGTCTATCTATCAGTCTTCTTCCCATACTGCTCAAAAAAAAGGACCAAATAATGGGTCAAAAATAAATTTTATAATTATAAATTCTGAAAACTGTTGGAAGGTTATTCTGTTTTCTATATGGACAATTCCCTGCCCCCATTTTGAGTATTTATGAAAGGTTTTATTTTATTTTTTCCACAAATACATGATGTGGAAATTAGTTTATGGAGGGAAATAGGATAAATGAGTACCAATAGATAGTCATTTGAATATAGCAGTAATCTTAATTTTTTTGATGAATTAGTATTGAACCCCTTTTCTGTTAAAGAAAATATAGTAGATTGTAATAGAAGACAAAAAAACCTAGACTTTGTGCACCAATATGACCAGATTCCACTACTGAGCCCCAGTTTCTTCATCTGTAAGATGATGATTCTTATAACTACTTCAATGCCATTGCCCTTAAAGAGCTCACAGTCCAGTAGAGGAAATAGCCATTAATTAACCCATCAGAAGAAGAGCAGTGAAATTGTATCTATACTAAGTGCAAATAAAAGAAGTGACATGATACAATAAAAGCATATATGTGTTTTTGTTTTTGTTTTTGTTTTTGTTTTTTTTTACATTTTAAACCCATCTTTATATGATAATTAAAACAACAAACCAAAAACCTTTGCTATCAAACCCATTCTGACTCATGGCAATCAATGTGTCACAGGGTAGAACTGTGCTCCATAGGGCTTCCCTGACTGTCATCTTTGTGGAAGTAGGTTGCCAGACCATTCTTTTGTGGTAATACAGGGTAGGTTTGAACCATTGGTACTACCCAGAAACTTCCTTAAGATCAAGGAAGGCTTTTATGAAGAAGAGATGCAAAAATTAACATTGAGCTCTCCACTGTTTCATGTAAGAGAAATAACATTTTGTTGAAATGAAATCTGTACTAAGAGTCAGAAGACATTAATTTTAATGCCAGCGTATTGTTAACTTGATGAGAAATTCAATCTTTGGTCTATAGATTTTTCATATATCAAATAGGGTGGGTGATCATAGCTGTGTTACCCATCTCAATGAAACAAAATATATGAAAGCATCTGAATATCTCAAGAGAACTGAACTGATATGAGGCTTTGTCATCATAGGAACAAATTTAAGGATTTTTTTAAAAATATATAATACCTATATATCAGTTTTATAGTTTTAGCTTTTTTCACTGCTGCATTGGAGGCTTCAGCTGTCTTTAAAAACTAGACATTGCTGAAGAGTAATGTTGACAAAATTATAGTTATCAGGAATGATATGAAGCCTAAAAGTATGTAAAAAATTTCAGATGAGAGTTCTGGTAAGATGCCAGACTAGGCAGAAAGACTGCACAGACCCTCTTCAACAAAGAAAAGGGAAACCAATTAACACAGAAGATAATCCTCGACCCCTGAGCCTTGAAGGGAAGGATATAGAAGTGGACTAAACCCCAACTAGCAGAAGAATTTACATGAAAATATCAAAAAAGGAGACATATTGAGCTGCGGTCTGGCAGCAATCCTGAGCGATCCTGATGGCACAGACAGTTGGAGAGTGCCGAGTGGTGGTAGGACGTAAGAATTAACCTAAAAATCAGCCCTGCTAGCCAGGGACTGCATGGAGGACTGCTCTGGTGGCTGGGGTATAAATAGAGAAGGCGAAGAGAAAGGCAGGCTGAGCTGTGGACTTTTGTCTGTCCTGAGGGTGCCGC
>NW_006922066.1:951486-952546 GCF_000298275.1 Orycteropus afer afer
ACTATTATTATTAATACTTTTGTCCTTTTTACTATTATTCTTTATTCTTCCCCTCCAGGTCCTAGTTTTCAGCTTTTTTTCTTTTCCCTGTTCCTGGTTGAAAAAAAGTTGTGGGTTTTTTTGTTTTTTGTTTTTTTTTTTCATTTAATTTTTCTTTTCATTTCCCTTTTTTCTCATGATTAACCCTGTTCCTTATTATTCTTTTTGCATTTTTCCCATTTTTTCTTCGTTGTTCTCCTTCTCTACCTTTTTTTTTCTTAGTGCACTATGCCCAGTTATTGCGGGTTTTCTTGTTATTTTCTTCCTCTTTTTTCCTTTTTCATTACTGTTCTTCTGTGATTACACGGTGTGTTTTTTGTCCATGTGCTTTTAGTTTTTTGATCATTATTCCATTGTAATTTTTGTTAACTGAGTGGGAGACAGCAACAGTCCCCATAAGACACAACTACACCCACAATGCCAGCAACTTCACTTACTGAGGGAGAGCCACTACCTCCTCCACCAATGGGCCAATGATAAAAAACCATAAAGAAGAGCCTGAATCACTCTTGGCTGCTCTTCACAAACAGTTAACAGAGAGCTAAATACAACAATGCCATGATGATGCAGAGACAACAGACCATCACAGTCCACACAAAGAAGCAGGATAAAATGGTAGAAACAAGGGAACAGGATTCAGACCCAGAACACATCCCTGAGAATGAAGCAGCACTGGAACTCTCTGATAAGGAATTCAAAAGAATTATATTTAGTTATCTTCAAAGGATTGAGAGACAAACCAAAGAAAACACAGAAAAAAACCTACAAGAATTTAGGAAGAAAATACAAGAACAAAATGACAAAATAAATGAAAAAATAGAAATGATTCTAAATCTACAGATAGAAATCCAGAAGATTAATAATAAATTGTCAGAAATAGATAACACACTGGAAGGGCAAAGGAGTAGAATTGATGCAATAGAAGACAGAATTAATGACATTGAAGACAAATACCTGAATACTTCTTTGGAAAGGGATCAATCAGAAAAAAAAAAAAATAAATAAAAATAAAATGAAGAAA
>NW_006922066.1:952646-953691 GCF_000298275.1 Orycteropus afer afer
GTGGAACAAAACTCAAAATCATTTGGAGGAAAAAAAAAGGGGGGAGGGACCATGTTGCTGGTCCAATAGAGCCTGGTGGAACCACTGAGACTATGGCCCCTGGCTTTCCTTCAGGTCTGGAACTGAACCCACACCTGTGGTTTCCAGCCAAACAGAAGATAGGCATATGAATTGAACATTTACCTGAAGTAGATACACTCCTTGGAGAGAACAATCATGGGAGAAAGAAGGGCTGCTTATGCACAGGAAGACAGGTCAGGGGGCAGGAGTACATGGAACAACGGACACAGGGAAGAGATAACTATGGGGAGGAAGTGGGAGGGGAGCTGTTGCATTGTGGTAAATTGTGGTCAATGTCATGTGACAATGTATGTGAACTGCTGTATGGAGAGTGAATTTGCTCTGTAAATTTTCACCCAAATCACAATTAAAAAAAAAAAAAAAAATCAGTTGAGGTTGGGAATTAAAATTTTAGTCAAATTCTGCCCATCTTTGTCACTTGCTTTGGCTTTTATTTGAGAAATTCTACTTCTCAAAATGAATAAAATGGTTTTTGTATTCTTTTTAGAATACAATCATAGAGATTGACTATTTTGACCTGTGCTGTAAGTTAGATTTTATGAAAATAGTTAATTATGTATATATCCCTTATTGTAGTATTTCAAAGAAAGTGAAAGTATTATAATAGCAGGGAAATTAATTATAATAATGGTGATGAAGTTCTTTATAAAGAATCCGTACATTTATTATACATAATATTAGAGCAAAATAATGATCATATTATTCCATTAACATAAAAAATATATATAAGTTGTCCTCTTATAGACTTGTCCCCTTCTTTTGGTATTTCTTTATATGTTAGTAAAATTCATTTTCATAACATTATACTATTTTGCTTTCACATTTATCAAACTACAGCTGGTTCATGTTGACACTAAGCACTAAAGTTGTTCTCAACCTGCCTTCCTCTTCTTAAAAGTCAATGAATGTTAAACATTTCCATCTACTTGTTTGGTATATATTTCATAATCTGTAATCACACATT
>NW_006922066.1:954306-956004 GCF_000298275.1 Orycteropus afer afer
CGACCCCTCCTTGGGTTTCCGAGGCAGTATCACTACGGAAGTAGGATTGCCCAACCTTCCTTCCGAGGAGTGGCTGGTGGGTTTGAACCGCCAGTCTTCTGGTGAGCAGTCAAGTGCCTTAGGCACTATGCTACCAGAACTCCTTAACTTTTCAATATAGATCTCAAATACTTAAAACCCAGCCATGTTATGTGCATATTCATACATAAAACCAGTACATACATAGAACAGGAAATACATAGAACCAGTATTAAGAACGCATATTTTGACTCAGTAATGTTTTTCCCATACAATACAATTATCACTGCAGAGGATTTAAGCTTTTATTTTAGAGATGGAGGAAAGATCTCTCTACTGGACATAATAAAAAATGTAATCACTTTCAGTGTTTTCAATGTTAGGATTTATAATGCCAAGGATGTTTTCTCATGTTTCCAATGATGGATGAATCTGGCAAAGAACTTAAAAAAATTAAAACACAAATTCTCACAGAACTCCATATTTAGACAATTCTTGGTAGAAGAGCGTGTGACTTCCACGTGAGGGTTGCGTATTTTATAAATTCCATCAGGCTCCACATTGCCTGTTGGAAAGGCATCTCATCAGTCTTGCTGACAGAAGCTGTTCCTGGATATAACACTCATTCCAGAAACAAATTATATACCTTCCACCTCAGACAAAGACCAAGACTTAAATTCTTTGCTTTTCAAACTAGTACTGTTTCTCCTGTTGATTTTTAAAACACGAATAGACCAAAAAATAAAAAAATAATATAAAATAGGCAGCAAACTTCTAAGGAATCTGAGCAGAAGGAAATGAAATCCTGTTTCATTGAAATAATATCATTGCTGTTGCCCAAGAACATTGAAATGGTATCTTCATTTTAACATAATGTAGCAAGTAAGACTTCTCTTAAAGTGTTTAGCTATTTATGTATTAAGGATATGTTCTCAGGTCTTCAATCTATTATCTAAAAATCCTTCTGCCCAACAAGCTTTCTTTCAAAAATCAGATTTTTTTTCTTTTTTTTTAATTTCCACTGAGTAATATTAAATTAGCCATTTATTCCACAATAACCACTTATGGGAAGCAACCCATACTCCAACCTGGGAATAAAAATATCTCTACAGATCCTTTGTTGTTGTTGTTGTTGTTATGTGCCGTCGAGTCAAACCCGACTCATAGCGACCCCTCCTTGGGTTTCCGAGGCAGTATCACTACGGAAGTAGGATTGCCCAACCTTCCTTCCGAGGAGTGGCTGGTGGGTTTGAACCGCCAGCCGTCTGGTTAGCAGGCCAGGTGTCTTAGTCACTATGCTACCAGAGCTCCGTTGAAATCAGGTTATCTGCCAGATAAGCTTGTGTCAGACTTTAAGAAGAATTGTGGATAAGGTAATATCATGTAATATAAATAATATTGTTGTTGTTAGGTGCTATCAAGTTGATTTTCAACTCATAGTTTTCAACATGTGACAGAGTAGAACTTCCCCATACAGTTTTCTAGGCTATAGTCTTTAATGAATCAGATTGTTGTTGTTGTTATGTACCGTGGAGTCAAACTCGACTCCTAGCGACCCCTCCCTTGGGTTTCCAAAGCAGTATCACTACAGAAGTAGATTACCCCATCTTCCTTCGGAGGAGAGGCTGGTGGGTTTGAACCGCCAGCCTTCTGGTTAGCAGTCAAGTGCCTTAGGCACTA
>NW_006922066.1:956773-972056 GCF_000298275.1 Orycteropus afer afer
AAAAAAAAAAAAAAAACATTTTGACTATGTTCTCCCTTAGCAATATGTTATGGGTAGAATTATCAGGTGATTCAAAGTCTGTAAAATCCAGTTACTAAAAAGCTGTATGCTTAAAGTTTGATCCTGTTACATTTGGCTTTCTTACTGCATTTGACTGCTAACCAGAAGGCTAGCTGTTCAAACCCACTAGCCACTCCTCAGAAGCAAACTATAGAACCCAGAAGGAAGATGGGGCAATCTACTTTCATAGAAATACTGCTTCGAAAACCCAAGAAGGGGTCACTATGAGTCAAAATCAACTTGATGGCAGTGAGTTTGGTTTGGTTTTACCATATATTCAGTGCATGGCATAATGCCTACACCGTGGAGGTGAAAATATGTATTTTTTAAATTAATGAATTCTAGATAATCTGTGATTTGGAAAATCTTTTGAATGCTCAGCTAGTAACTTGATAAGGTTATTCATGAAGATACACCATTATATTGTCACAGGACCATTAAATAATCAGGCAGAGATTCATGTTTTAGAGCTGTACTACAATTTTTAGTGCTTTTTTTTTTTTACGTGAGCAGAAATATCACCTTATAAAACAAGCATTCTCTAATTAATCGATATATTTTTGTTCATCTTTCAAATATTTGTAAATAGCCTAGTTAGCTCCTTTGAATTCCTTGTAAGTTTTATTAAAGGTGGAAACTAGCAAATACTTCCCATTTCCCCTACAACATTGTGCCTAAACTGAAAAAGACATTCAACTATCTTTTTCCTCATTGTATGAACTGAGAAATTACTGCTAATAGAGGTAAATAGCTTGCCTTAAAGCTCTGAAGGCCAAAGCCAAGGGCCAGTGTGAAATTGAAACTGGAGTCTCTTTTTTTTTTTTTTTAAGATTTATTTTTTTTTAATTGTGATTTGGGTGAAAGTTTACAGAGCAAATTCACTTTCCATAACAGCAGCTCACATACACTTTGTCTCATGACATTGACTACAGTTTACCCCAATGCAACAGCTCCCCTCCCACTTCCTCCCCATAGTTACCTCTTCCCTGTGTCCATCCCTTCATGCACACCTGCCCCCTGAACTGTGTCCCTGTGCATAAATAGCCCATGGTGCCATAAACAGCCCCATGATTGTTCTCTCCAAGGAGTGTATCTACCTCAGGTAGATGTTCAACTCATATGCCTGTCTTTTATTTGGCTGGAGGCCACAGGTGTGGGTTCAATTCCAGACCTGAAAGGCACCTAAGGGTATATAGTCTCAGTGGTTCCACTAGGCTCTATCAAACCAGCAAGCCTGGTCCCCCCACACCTTTTTTTTTTTCCAAATGATTTTGAGTTTTGTTCCACATTTTTCTCCCTCTTCATCCAGGATCTCCTACATAGATCCCCCTCCGAGTGGTTGACAGTGGTAGCCAGACACCATCTAGTTCTTCTGGTCTTATAGTAGTATAGGCTGAGGATCGAATGGTGTACCAGTCACTAGGACTAATTGTTTCCATGAATCTTTGGTTTTCTTCGTTCTTCTTTGCTCTGGACAAGGAGAGACCCATGATTACATCTAGATGGATGCTTGAAACTTTTACGATCCCAGTCACTACTCCCCAAAGTAGGAGGTGGAAGAGTGTTTTGTGTAGTATGTTATGCCAATTGAGCTTGATGTCCCCTGCAACTATTGTCCCGAACCCACAGGTTCAACTACTCGCTCCCTCTGGGTAGCTGGCTATGACCAAAAAGTGACTACAAACTTTTGCCTTGTCAGCTCTACTATATACGTGGGAATTTTTACAGAACATATAAATACACTTGTAGAACCATTGTCTGCCAACCCTATACATGGTCTTGGGTACACTCCCCGGTGCACAGACATACCTAATGAAACTCGAGTCTCTTAATCAGTATTTCCTACAATGCCATTCTGACTTGTATTGCTGATGGAAAAAGAAATTAGGACAAAAGGTCTGTATATTTTGGTCTGTCTATACTTGTAACAGTAATTATAATAAACTTGCAAAATTTTCAAGGCAAAATTAATGGAGTGCTTTTTGTTAATACCTTTCAGCAAATTGCTGCCTTCTTTTCCTCCATACCACTCACCATTGCCAGTAGTAAAATATTAATGTACTGTAAAATCTGTGGAGCTCTGCTTTTTATTTTTATACCTAATCAACTCTACCTATAATTTTGTAACCATGCAGCCCACCCTGAATTACAGTTGCAAGCTATATGCATTGATAATATGGAAACTACTAGGAATGAAATAAGGCTTTGAAAGTGGTTAGGAAGGCGGGAGAAAGAAAACGGAAATCTTTTGACAAACAGTTTCTAAAGCTGCTGACATTCCTGTAAAGGAGTTTTTCTTGTTGGCGCACAGAGAGGCTTTGCATAACGCACCAAGTAAAACCTATTAACTTCTACTGCAATACAAGGAACTAACAGTTTTTCATGAGACCTGGAAAGAAAATGGACAAACTTTCCTACTGCTGATATTTCAGTCTGAAATTTTGTTTTTGAAGTGTTAGATGAGGGAAAAGAAGACATCACTTCTTTTGAGATGTGTTGCTCATATCAATATCTCCATTCATTTCCTTGAGAGCTGAATATTGCAGTGACATAAATATTTTGTAAAAATTTTTCTTATGAATTATGAAAATAAAGAGGCCTTCTTGTCCCTGGATCTCTGCTATGTAAACTAAAGAATAACCATTACTAAGGCAGAGGGAGAGCTATGCCATTACTTTTGAGTACCTCCTGTTTTAGCAATTTTGACCAGTGAGCAAGTTTGGAAATAAAGCAGTAATCTATGTTATTTGCCATTAAAAATAATGCTAATTAAAAAATAATTTTAAATCAATAATTTTATTATTTTTTACTCTTATATTATCAATAATTTAGATAACTAATTTCTTTGTAGATACATTGACAATAGCACAAAACAGTCAAATTATTTTGATAGTAATAATTTTTGTCAATAGAATCTATAGTTATCTAGCATTTATCTGTTATATGCAAGAATTCTATTGAGTTCTGTGGAAGAAATCACTGTAGATGAGTTATTTTAACACACATATTTGGGAAAAATAAATGAATATAATTATCCCACAGTAGACATACGCTATCGTGCTGCCCCTAGAGCTTACAATATGTGGTTACGTTGTATGTGAAATAAAGAGTTCTTTCTGTTATTTCCAGTAATACACTCCACCTTGGTCTAGCCCCAAGACAGACTCGCCTTATGCTAAATAAATGTTATGGCACTTCATATTAAAGAGAGAATTCAATGTGGGTTTTGGGGCAAACTCTGATATTGCATGTACAGATTGTTTTCTTAAAGGTCTTTAATTATGTATTTCAAACATAAAACATTTATAGCATCATTGAAATTGCCAGTACATATATGAAAATAAAAGGGAAAAATACTACTAAAAGTTAGGTTTTGTATTCAACTGTATCCCAGAGAGCCCTAAAACAAGGCATAGCGCTCAGCATTTGTAATCTGCCTATCCAGGAAGGGCAAAAATGATGTCTTTTCTGCTGTTAAAAACTATACTTGGGAAGTATTAAGAATATCAATAATTTGTGTTATCTTGCAACCACTTTCTTTCTTTTTTTTTACATTTTTTTTATAAATATAATTTAAAATGTACAAAAACAATCAAAACCTGGATACAAAAGAAAATTGTTGTTGTTGGGTGCCATCAAGTCTATTTTCAACTCATAGTGACCCCATGTGACAGAATTCTGTGCCCCATAGGTTTTTCTGGCTGTCATATTTCCAGGAGCAGATTGCCACATCTTTCTCCCATGGAATGGCTGGCTAGTTGTGTTCTAACTGCCAGTCTTTTGTTTAGCAGCTAAGCAATTAACTATTGCATCACCTGGGTTCCTTCGTAGAACATTAAGTAGTATAAATCAGAATTGCATTACAATTTGAGGATATTGAAAATGACTAGGAAGGAGGCCATCTTTTATTCACTGGTGGGTAGTTACAGGGGTTCAAGGCCTAGACCTTGGGTTTACAGGCCAGACTGCCCCAGGCTTTAAAGGACTCACTCAAGAAACTAAAGTAAGAAAAACTGGCAGATGCATGAACAAAAATAGCAACTTATCAATTTACAGTGAGAATTGTAAATATCATAATGAAAAATATGAATTATTTATCCTCGAGAAAAGTCTGATAAGCCACATTGTAATCAGAAATTTGCTTCTGAAGCACTTATGCAATCTTAATGGTGTCCCTTTAGGACCAAAGCAAACTCACTGACATCGAGTCAATTCTGACTCATAGTGACCCTCATTGGGTTTCCAAGGCTGTAAATCTTTACGGAAGTAGATCACCCCATCTTCCTTCTGCGGAGCAGCTGGTGTGTTTCAGTGCTGACCTTCTGGTTAGCAGCCAAGTGCCTTATCCACTACACCACCAGAGCTCCTTAATGGTGTCCCTAGAGCCATTAAACTTGATAGCTTGATACTCTTAAAGTATCTAGTGCAGCTGTAATAGAAATACCACAAGTGGGTGGCTTTAACAAACAGAAATCTAGTTTTGCACAGGTTGTTGTTATTGTTGTTGTTGTTATGTGCCGTCGAGTAGGCCCCGACTCATAGCGACCCCTCCTTGGGTTTCCGAGGCAGAATCACTACGGAAGTAGGATTGCCCAACCTTCCTTCCGAGGAGTGGCTGGTGGGTTTGAACCGCCAGCCTTCTGGTTAGCAGGCAAGTGTCTTAGCCACTATACTACCAGAGCACAGGTTAGGAGAATTGAAGTCCAACTCAGGATGCCAGCTCTAGGGGAAGGCTTTCTCTCTGTTGGCTCTGGAGAAGGGTCCTTGTCCTTTGAGCTTCTACCCCTGGGCGATCTTCATGTTACCTGGCATCTCTCCTCTCTGCTTCTCCTTGCTTGTTTACCCTCTTTGTATCTCAGAAGAGATTGACTCAACATACACCCTGCACTAATACTGCTTTATTAACATAACAATAGGTTTTCAAATGAGATTATAACCACTGGCATTAAAAAAAAAAAAAAAACTCATTGCATCCCTGGAGTTGGATAGGACTCAAAATGACCCCTCCCAACCTTCTTTCCTTCCAAGGAGTGGCTAGTGGATTTGACCCACCAGCCTTCTGGTTAGCAGTCAAGTGCCTTAGGCACCGCGCTACCAGAGCTCCTAATCACAGGCATTGTTGTTGTTATGGAGTTGGACCCGACTCATAGAGCGCTCTCCTTGGGTTTCCGAGGCAGTATCACTACGGAAGTAGGAATGCCCAACCTTCCTTCCGAGGAGTGGCTGGTGGGTTTGAACCGCCAGCCTTCTGGTTAGCAGTCAAGTGCCTTAGGCACTATGCTATCAGAGCTCGTAACCACAGGCATAGAAGTTAGGATTTACAACATATGTCCACATGTCTGGGGGGACACAATTCATTCCGTGGCATTGTGTTACTGACAGCATTACTTTATATGATTACATTTATTACATTTTCAGGGTATCCAATGCTCTATGTAGTATTTAAGTTTTCCTGGCAAAAACATTTTTTGTACACTTTTTTCTAGAAAATAGTCTTACTTGCTCATTTTCAAAACTTACATTTACACAGATTCTTCAGGACATTTGGAAGCAAGGACTTAAATTATCTTGTCCTTCAAAAGACTCACATGCCTCCTCTTTCCACAAGAGATATTGACCATGTTTTGAGTGGATTTCTGGCTAATCTCATGTATTATATGCTAACATCTTTTTTATAAACTTTCTTAAAATTAAAAGTATGTGGACAATGTGCAATTTTTTAGTTACATTGTTGTTGTTGTTGTTGTTGTTATGTGCTATCGAGTCGGCCCCGACTCATTAGCGACCCTTCCTTGGGTTTCCGAGGCAGTATCACTATGGAAGTAGATGGCCCCATCTTCCTTCGGAGGAGTGTTTTAGTTACATAGTAAACACAAATTACAGCTGGGAGAGGAAAGAAAACATATCTTTAAAATATATATATATGCACTTTTATATTTAAAAACATATTTTCAACTTAAATAACTTTAATCTCCATTTAATGCGTTGATTGGTTGATTCATGTAATAAATATTTATAGAGTGCCTGCCTTTGTCTAGAAACTTTTTAGGATCTGGGAATACTTCATTGACACCATAAAATTGTTGTCCTAAAGTGAACTTTATTTCAAGAGAGAAGAGAACAGTATAAAAATACATACATACGTTTATTAACCCTAAAAGAAAGAAAGAAAGAAAATCCACTGCCATTGAGTCAATTCTAGTTCATTGTGACTCTATAAGACAGATAACAACTGCTGCATGGGATATCCAAAACTGTAATCTTTAGGGAAGCCAACTGCACTATCTTTCTCCCACAAAGCAACTGATGGGTTTGAACTGCTGACCTTTCATTTAGCAGCCCAGTGCTTTAACCACTGCACCACTACACTAATAAATGCAATGATGAAAGTGAAATGTGGTAATGTGACATAATATGATATGTGGTAACTAGGAGGTTGAGACGGGGGGAAGGAGCTATGATAGAATTGGTGGTCCAGAAGAGTCTTTCTGAAGAGGTGTCATTTTAGATGAGGTTTAAACAAGAAGAAACAAGCAATGCAAAGAAAAATAAAATTCCAGTTAGAGCCACAGGTAAATAACTTTATTATGATTTTGTTCAGTTTCTAAAAACATTCTTAACACGTTAGTCATGGTGCCCTCAACTATATGATGATATCACAGTGAACATTTTGGCTGAGTACATCAGCAGACTTTTAGCAACATTTCAAGCTCCTGATCAGTAATGTACACTGTCGCTGCTAAAAATGGCTCTGGAAACACTGCTACTGCCTTTGGCCATCTCAGTCAACATTTTCCCATAGTCTTGGACCACTGCTGAATTTAGGAACATATTTTATTAGCAATTCAGTAGTCTTAGAATAGAAAAATATCATAATCAGCAATTGAAGATTTCAAAATTTGAAGGACTGAAATGTAACATTCTAAAGCTGCAATGACCAGTAGAATTTGCTGCAGCGATGGAGATTATGTATCTCAGGTTAGGCCAACCAGTATGGTAGCCAAAGGCCACATGTGGCTGTTGAGCACTGGAGATAGGTCTAGTGTGACTCAGAAATTTTTTACTTTTATTCAATTAATTTAACTTTAAATAACCACATGTGGCTAATGGCTACCATCATGGACACCACAGGTCTAGAGAATGAATTTTAAATATGTTATCAATTTCTTGGAATATATGAATTAATTACTTTTTTAAAAATCATGAAGCCTTACATTTGGACTATTAATAAGAGTTAAAATTTTTCTATATCATAATTGGGATCGCATTGGTTAAAATTATATCTTAAACATGGTATATTTATAATGGTTTAGTCATGCTGCTACACCTCACTTTCTCATTTGTTGGCCCTTTGGCAAAGGATGAAATAGTTTTCTGCACCCTTGGATTGGAGATATTGGTGCAACACTGTATATTGTTGTTGTTGTTTGTGCCATCGAGTTGGCCCCAACTCATGGCGACCCCTCCTTGGGTTTCCGAGGCAGTATCAATACGGAAGTAGGATTGCCCAACCTTCCTTCCGAGGAGTGGCTGGTGGGTTTGAACCACTAGCCTTCTGGTTAGTAGTCAAGTGCCTTAGGCACTGTGCTACCAGAGCTCCCTAACACTGTATATAGGGAAGATTTAAACCATGACAACATACAGAAAGGTATCAAATTGAAGAGCATTAGCCTCTCTTTCTTTGACATGTTTTGTGTTTGCATTATTTATAGTTGGTAAGAAGATGTGACAGAATCTCATTAAGGAAGAGAACATCAATAAGGATCTTCTGGGAGAAAAGCAGATACTATTGTTCTTATATCAAAACATATCATTGGGTAAAATCATTCAAATATTACAAAGCAATAAGTGAACTATGTTCTTTATTAGTCATTGACAATAGATAAAATTTAGTTTTCCTATCATACAAAAGATGATTTTTTATGATTATAAAATTTTATGATTTTATGATTATAAATTATGATTATTGTTTCTAATATCAAAACAGAAATGAATCTCTATACAAATCAGGTATAAAAATAGATAATGTTTCCTGAATAATTCTAGGGGCCCCAAAACAAAGTTGCTTTAGGGAAAAAATCCATTTTAGAAAATAAATAGGAAAGAGGAAGTAAACATGTTCCAGTCCCTAAGGTTTTCCAGAAACAATATGGATTCTTTAGTCTGGCTCAGAAGATCCAACTCAAACATACATGCTTGTATCGAGGAGAATCGTATTGATAATTATGTTAATTTTGCATGACTGGATCAGATGAGATATTTTCAAACTATTCTGGTAGCATAGTGGCTAAGACACTTGCCTGCTAACCAGACGGCTGGCGGTTCAAACCCACCAGTCACTCCTCAGAAGGAAGGTTGGGCAATCCACTTCCATAGTGATACTGCCTCGGAAACTCAAGGACAGGTCGTTATGAGTCAGATCCAACTCCACAGCAGTGAGTTTGGTTTGATTTGGTTTAAAAGTATTCCAGGCCTAGAATCCCTATAGGGCAATGCAGCTTTCTACTACAGGGTTATTCGGAGTCGGAATCAGCTCAATGCCACACAAGAGCAAAAGGTATTTCTATATTACCAAAGAGCCCCTTCTTTAGTTATTGTCATTTTGTTTTGTTTTCAACTTCAGAATTGGAATTAATGTAGACATTTTCTTTGCTATAATCAGTAATATATAATTTTTTTCAAAATTGTCAAATAACTAAAAATGTTTTCTATGAATTAGAGTACCATTCAGCATCGGTGAGCTGGACCATATTTGACCAACTCACTCACTGTGTGCTCACAATAACTCACTAACTCAAGTTTCTTTGTAGAAACTAATACATCCTTTTAAATGGACTCCAACATGAACAAAGCTGAACCGTAAATATCTAACATTAAAAAACACTGTCACAATATGAAATTATTTTCATATTAAGTTTTGACATACAATATTTATAAAATATACAGTAAAATGATTCTTGCCTTTAACATTATTTCTTTAGATAATGTTCTCTTTTCTTAATTAAAATAATATTTGTCTTATACAATACTCAATAACTAACTTTTCAGGATTAGATGTGTATGATTCATCTCTATTCATGATGTCTATAAAACCAATTACAATCTTAATTTATTTTCTTCTTTTACCACACAACATAAATTTAAGAAAAGCTGAAAAGCTCCAAAAATCTTCAAAGAATAAGAGTGTATTTCTTCCTTCACGTATCGGAAGGAGCTCTGGTGGTATAGTGATTTAGGCATTTGGCTGCTAACCAAAAAGTTAGTGCTTTGGATCGACAAGCCACTCAATAAAAGAAAGATGAGGCAATCTGCTTCTGTAAAGATTTACAGCCTTGGTAACCCAAAGGAGGTCGCTATGAGTCAGAATCAACTCAATGGCAGTGAGTGTGTTTTTAGTTTGGTTCACATATGAGCAACCAAAAAACCAAACTCACTGCCGCTGAGTTGGATCTGACTCACAGTGACCCTCCTTGGGTTTCTGAGGAGATATCACTACAGAAGTAGATTGCCCAACCTTTCTTCCAAGGGGTGGCTGAAGGGTTTGAACCCCCAGCCTTCTGGTGAGCAGAAGACAATAAATTAAATTGATCAACTAAATAAACGGGTTTCCTCTTCTCACTTCTGTGAGAACTTGAAATCTCATAAAGAGTTACAAGCAGGGTTATATAGTCTCAATTGCACTTGGTTTCAACTACATGCCACAACATAAAAGTTTTAAATGAAGATATGTTAGCATTTTGAAATCCCTATAATTGGCAGAGGAATTATTTTCCCACCTATATACATGTCTTAGGAGCTCTGGTGGCATAGTGCCTAAGGCATTTGACAGCTAACCAGAAGGCCAGCAGTTCAAACCCACCAACCAACCATTCCTCAGAAGGAAGATTGAGCAATCTATTTCCATGGTGATAAGGCCTCAGAAACCCATGGGGTGGGGTCCCTACAAGTTGGATCCGACTCGAAGGCAGGGAGTTTGGTTTTAGTTTTGTATATACATGTCTTATATAAACCCACTTTATGGGGAAAAAAAATCTTGAAGCCCAGTTGGCCTCTTATATATTATCTGCAATAATGTGTTCACTTGATATTCTCGCATTGGGATGTGTGTTTCATTATTTAGCATTCACTGCTCCATCAAATTCAAATGCCTTCTTCCTTCCTGTCACTGTCGTAATATGCTTCCCTCCTGAATCCCTACTGCTTTCTTTCCTAACCCAAATAAACATCTGCTTCTTAGACACAGAGGAATGCTGCACAGCCTATTTCAGACTCTTCTAAGTTTTTATTATTTTTACATCATTTCCTCCTCCTTTGACTCCTTTATTTCAATTCTTGTTTTATTACATATTCCATTGTATTGATTATGTTCTTGACTGCCCCATCAAGCTGCTTTCTTTGTACTCCATGTGGCATTTGTGTGAGGCATTTTTCCACTTAGTTACTACTTCATCCTCACAGCACACCCATCCTCTCCATTACCACTTGAACTTCTTTCTCCTTGTCTTCAAAACCTATTTCACCTCCTCCCAACACAAGTTCTCTCTTACTCACCAGTTGTGGTGTTGTTATTATATACCATCTAGTAGATTCTGACTCTTGATGACCCCAAAATAGAAGTGTACAAACTAGAAGTGTACTCCATAGTACCCTTAGTTTAATGGAACATATATTTGTTTGTGCTTTCCTTTTGTGTTAAGTGAGCTAACTTCCTTTTTCCCAACACACGTAGAGTTTTTCTATGAAAGAGCTGTCAACACAATCATTCTTTATGTTCAAAAGTTTCTAAAATTTATGTTAGTTTATGAACCTTCTAGCGAAGTGAGAGATGTAGTTTTCCCTTTTATGTAAAAATGACTCCCATTACTATATTAGGAACTCTGGTGACATAATGCCTAAGGTGTTTGATTGCTAACCAGAAGGCTGGTGGTTCAAACGCACCAACCACTCCTCAGAAAGAAGGTTGGGCAATCTACTTCCATAGTGACACTCCCTCGGAAACCCAAGGAGGGGTCTCTATGAGTAGGATCCAACTCGACGGCAATGCATTTGGAATTTTGGTTTATTACTATATTATGCTTCAATACATTTACAGAACACCAAAACTTATATACTGATGTCATTTAATTCATCTGCTGTTTTTAGATTTCTATTTGCTCAGAATAATTTAGTTTGTTATTAAATAATTTAAAAAATTGTTCAACTACACCAACATAATTGTTCAAGCACCATTGTTTGAAAGGCTAATTAAGAAATTTATTTTATTTTGGAAATGTTTCTACTTTATTTTTCTTTAACAGTTAATTCTTTCTTAGCTCAAGGTACATATAAGTGCCACTTAAATTTTCTACCTCTAGAGTTTCTTGGGGATTTTTATCCCATGTGTACTACATGCTGACATTGGGGTGGAGCTTTGTGCTAACTATGTAAAAGAGAAAGAAGTTCATTGGTGACATATTACTGTATTGACAGGTTATTGAAGAGGTTGTGCAACCTGGAATAGAAAAGCTTTTGTCTCTTCGAGCTTCTGTACAAGAGAAGGCTTGTAACTATATTTATGTTTTCTGTGTGCTATTAGTAAGGTGTAGTTTTTGGTATTATGTAATAGTCAAGTGAATCTTTTTCCATGTCTGTCCACCTCTCCAACCATCAGAGTCCACTGGGACACATGTGTCCCACATAATATTTATCAAAATCCATCATATGTAACAAAAATTTTTAAATGCTCAATGATTCAACATTCATTTGATTAGTGAAAAAAATTATATGTACAAAATCTTTCAAATAAAATATAATTCAGTAATGAAAGTTTTAAGCAATTTATGGATAAAACCCATATTTGTTTCACTGGATAGAAACTATCCATCCAGTAGCACAAGTACTTTCCATTTGCTAATGATTGTTAGAATCTGACTTCCCTCAGGACTACCTTAGAACTTTATCACTACTACAAATCAAGTTGTTCCTTGAGGATTTACTCTGAGTGTAAGGAAGGGCAGTTACCTTTTGAACTCTCTATACAAGTAAATAAACCAGAGCAAAACAGTAGGAACAGAAGGAATGTTTTCAAGAGCATATTAATTAGCATAAAGCAATTAGATAATTGTAATGAGGATTAGTTTCTCCTGTTATGGCAACAACTGTTCCTGAACTCTGAAGGAAAGTCACTTAGGAATCTTTCAGGTTTTTTGCTTTGTAATTTCTTGGGAAATCTCTATCCCATCTCCTCTTATCTCTTAGGAGCACACATCTAATTGAACATAGTTCCTTAACATCTAATTTGTTGACAGGTAATTTTGAGTCCCTTTGGAAGAAAAAAAAAAAAATCTTTCTTCTGCCACATTTCCTCCAGGGTATCCCACCTGCTTTCCTGCCTCTGCATTAGGCCTCTGCAGTTAAAGCTTGTATGTGGAGTCTATTAAAAGTTATCTGTTTCTGTTCAATGTATTATCTTAATGCTGTCTGCTCTACTTATTACATTCTCTTAGCCACATGAGTATCCTCTTGTGTGCTGTAGCAGAAGTTTGGGAAAAAGAATATATCTGGTTGAAGACCAAGATGAAAAAACATCCCATAGCCCTAACTCAACACTTTAGCTCTTCCTATGTCATATCATAAAACATCTCCCTTTCCCACCCTCCACAGCATGACTATTTCATGGCACATTGGCTAATATTACAAGAGCTACAGGATCCTCTGGGAATAAGCAGGAGGGTCACCTAAATGACAAGAAGAGCCCTTGGGGAGTAGGAGGCATAGCTGCAGGTAAGTATCCCTGGAGTAGTGAAGCCTGAATTGATGCTGAAAAGAGAGAGAGAGGAAAGAATGATAATTAAGCTCAAGGGAAAGAGAATAGCATATAGAAACAGACTGGCAAGTGGTAATTTCCAAACAGTAGCCTAGATGCTGGGGTAGAGATAGAGTTCTACAGCCCAGGAAGAGGACCTGGGGAAGGCTTTCTGGGAAAAGAAGGACACCTAAACTGAATACTGGCCAACCAGTCCCTTACATTCCAGGCAAAGCAAAAGATTTGCTTATCTGTCTCTCCCTTTCCTCCTCTGTTTTTGTCTCTCCATGTCTTTGAATTCATTCGACAAATAGTGCTGGGCACTGTTTCAAGGCTGAGGAATACAGTGCTTCAATAAGACAAATTAGGCCCATGCTCTTGTGAGAGACAGGTGAACAAATAAACAAGATAATCTCAGAGAACAATAGATATTATGAAGAAAATAAAACATGATGATTTGATAGAGACTGAGGAGACAACTTGAGATTGGGTGGTTAAAAAACTAAATTGCATACACTGCCCTATGTACCTTGAGTAAAAATAGCCCTGTACTTTACTCAGCAAGAAGATCATTTTTTATTGTAAATGAGCAATCTCTCTCAGGTCAGAAATAAAGGCATGGTAATTCTTGATAGGTGTGTTAATGACACAGCTGCTTTCCAGCTCATTATATTCACTGAATGGTAGTTCCCATTTTATAGTGGCAGCAATAATAGCATTTCACACAGCATTTTGAAATTGGTTCTTAGCCTCGCCTCCTTTCTAGACTAAATATCTACTCTCAAAGCATTTGTTTTTTATTAATCCAGAACTGTTAATGCAGTGGGAGGAAGGGGACCATTTACATTTTTCAAGACTTAATTATATGATGTGTGAATTATAACTTAGATCACCCTGCCAATATTCATGATGTTCAGATCCTAAAGGGGGAGCAAAATAAAACATATCACATACAATGTGTGTGGTACAATTGTATCTGGACAATGTGTCTCTTTTCCCTAAAGGCAGTGTATAAATGAAATACACACACACACACACACACACACATATGTAATTGTTCTTTTCTTCATCGCAGCCATCCTAAAGTTATTTCTAAGCAAAAGTACATTCAAAGAGAAATAGGAGAAAAGATATAAGGACCTAAAAAGAAAACAGCATCAACACACATCCCTTTTGCTCCTCATCAAAAGTGAACAAAACTTTGGGTATAGCATCACTTCTTTAGTACTCATTATTCATGTATGGCAATGGAACAGAAAGCAATAGCACGAATACTTGTGTATTTTTAATTTCAAAAAAGCAGTGCTCTCTCTCTTACTTAATAAATATGAATTCACAAGAAAGTGATCTGTAGCTGACATATCACTTAACCCTCTGGTGTCCATATTTTTCAATCAAACTAAATGCATAAGGATTTTTTCCTTCCCACTTGGTGATTCTGAACTGTAACGTGTCAAATTAACACAGGTAGTGAACAAAATACAAAATACTCTGAAAATGACCACTTCACTTCCCTTTGAAGCACAAAGGTACATTTAACATTAAAATAGTTTAAATTTGTAAAGTCTAGATCCTTCTGGGAAAGAGTTAAAGACAGTAAGGGAAATTCCAGAATTGTGAATTTAGAAATGATTTCAAAGAATCACTTGTTAAGGAATATATTACTTCCTTCCTCTATTATCACGAGTCTGTGTTTTGAACATTATTCAAAAATACAAGTAATATCAAAAATGATTTGACCTACTAAGAGGTACAGCTGCAGCATTTCCCCCTAAATTACCTCTGGTCAATCTTTGATTGATGAGCTCTGAAAATCGTGCCTGCAAAATCATTGCAGACATTTATGGCTGTCTTGGTGAAAAAGTGCATTCTAATGTTACTGTGAACAAGTTTTCCCCTATTTTTATACCAAAAACTAGCTAGTATCACCTCTTTGGTAAGATAATGAAAGCTTTCCAAAAAGTTATTATCTTTGCCTGATACTTCTATTAAGCCTCCTTCATAGAACCTTTTTTACAAGTTACTTTTTTTTCCCCAATATTGAAAAAGAAATGTAGGTGATTGATTATAAATGGCTTTGTTCTCCCTTTTAATACTACAATACCTGTTACAATTCTCTGTATAGATGGTCAATCTGAAAAACAAATTTCATTTGAAATTAATTAATGAATTTAATATGCACTTATACAGTACTGCAATATGTGATTTTGTCTTTGCAGTCCACCTGTTACTATCAAATGAAACATAATTATATCTAATGAAATGGTACAGACTGTATTTGTGTTTCTTTTTAATGCACAGAGATGTTGGTTGCAGCATGATTTATAGTAGCTAATTTAAAGCACTAGCAAATGGAGGCTTACTAGCCAGAATAGTAGTTAGCCATCACAAATATTTAAAAGTTTAGATAATAATATTTTATTATAAGATAATTGTTGA
>NW_006922066.1:972426-977209 GCF_000298275.1 Orycteropus afer afer
AAACATATTTAGTAGTCTCCACATTCACAACTCAGTGACATTGACTGCATTCTTTGATTTGGGCGAGTAATCTCACCCTCCATTTACTTCAGTCTAACGTTTCAATTACATTCTAATTTGAACATATTCAGCAAGGATGCTCTTCTACAGGATTCTGTGATCTTCAAATGCATACCTATTCTATAATGCATTGTATTGGGAGGCTTATAATCTCATGTTGCCCACTATCACTAATGTGACGTCACTATCACTTGATTAAAGTGGCAACTGCCATATCTTTGCATTATAAAAGTGTACTTTTCTAATATTAAAATTAGTATAAATATACATTAAAAAAAAAAAAAAAAAGAAACACCAAACTCATTGCCATCGAATCGGTTCCAGCTCATCATAGCGACCCCTCCTTGGGTTTCTGAGATGGAATTGCCCAGTCTTCTTTCTGAGGAGTGACTGGTGGGTTTGAACCACCAGCTTTCTGGTTAGCAGTCAGATGCCTTAGGCACTATGGCACCAGAGCTCCCCCATAAATATACATACACATGCACTGATATATGCAAGCTCACACAGAGACCCATGAGTGCATGCAAAATTGGTGAACTCTAAATAGGATAGATGGTTTATTTCAATATCAATTTCCTTATTGTAATATTGTCCTGCGATTATGTAAGATGTTACCATTGGGGAAAATTAGGAGGAAAGTATATCTCTTTATTATTCTTACACTGCATGTGAATCTACCGTTACTTCAATATTAAAACAAAAAAAAAAATGTTTTTGAATAGTAGGTGATTTGTGAGCTGCATTTTTGGTACTAGGCAAATACTTTGTTTCTCATAGTAAGTACCATGATTTTAGCATCCAATGATTGTCCTTGCTTGAACCACTTATTTCACTGGGAGTGGCAAAATGACGATTTTTCTATTTCTGCTTTCCCTTCTATGTTTAGTAGGCATTCTTCTTAGAAGAAAAGCATTTTGTCATCAACAATTTCTACTGAAAAAGCAACATAAAGGCAACATAATTTTTCCTTGTTTTATTCTTTCCTTTAATTATTAATTTGCAGTGTAACAGTTGTTGCAGTGGTGAGGATAAATTTTCAATCTTTCTTTATTTCAGTTTCAACTCATAGATTTATTTATTGACTGTGTTATAAACAATTACAGTCATTGTTCTTTTTGACTTTTATTTTGTCTCAGGTCTATTAGAGGCCCTTCTCTTTTACTCTGTGATATTTTGACATACTTTCATTATTCAATGAATGATGCCTTTTTCAGTCACAGCAAATTGTCCCAGGTTCACCTTACAATTGCCTGTTCCAGGACTAGAATCAGCCATTCTCTGAGAAGCCTTAATTCATTTTAATGGGGATAGGTGAAATTACATTTATAAGCTAATATCTTCATTCTAGGTGTGGAATACTGCTGCTACAGTATTGTGACTTCTCTGTCCTTTGAGTAGACAGCACTAGCAAGGATGTTTGTGGGTATATATGTTTGTATCATGAATCATATGGACTTTTTTTTATTTAAATATTAATTAAGATATCTTTTTTCTTTAACAATGTTTTTTTTTCTTCTAATAAAATTAACATGTTTATATTTTATTTGTAGTGGTTTGAAAATTATAAAGCCAGTAATATGTGATAACAATAAATAAATCAATGATAAATAGCCATAAACGAAGGTGGCACAGGGCTGGGCAATGTTTTGTTCTTTTATACTTAAGGTCACCATGAGTCGGTGCCACCTCAATAGCAACTACCAACAAAATGAAGCATGTAGCACAATAGAATAGGAGGAGGATTTTGAGTCATAAAAACAATTAAATAGTATCAAGTTGTTTAGATGCTATGTAGTGACATGATAGACTCCTCTGGTAGTGTAGTGCCTAAGGCACTTGACTGCTAACCAGAAGGCTGGCAGTTCAAACCCACCAGCCCCTCCTCAGAAGGAAGGTTGGGCAATCTACTTCCATAGTGATACTGTCTCGGAAATCCAAGGAGGGGTCACTATGAGTCGGGTCCGACTTGACGGCACATAACAACATAACACCAACAATGACAAAGTATGATGTTGTAATTAGGTAACCTAGAGTTGGTTTCAACTCATAGTGATCCTGTGTACAATAGAATGAAACACTGCCATCTCCTGCACCATCCTCACAATTGTTGCCATATTTGAGCCCATTGTTGCAGCCACTTTGTCAATCCATTTGACCCGCTACTTTAGCCAGCATGATATACTTGTTCAGAGACTGGTCCCTTCTGATTACATGATCAAAGTATGAGAGCAAACGTAGCACCATTCTTGCTTTTAAGGAGAATTCTGGCTGTGCTTAATCGAAGACAGATTTGTTCATTCTTCTAGCAGTCCATTGTACATTCAACATTCTTCACTAACAGCACAATTCAAATTCATCAATTCTTCTGCACTCTCCCTTACTCATTGTGTGGCTCTCACGAGCATATGATGTGAGGCTAATGGCTTGGATTAGACATACCTTAGTCTTTAAAGTCACATCTTTGCTCTTAAATGTTTTTTGGAAGTTTTTTGCAGCAGGTTTACCCAATGCAGTAGGTCATTTTATTGCTGCTTCCATGGGCATGGATTATTTTCCAAGTAAAATAAAATCCTTGACAATTTTAGTCTTTTCTCCATTTATCATGATGTTGCTTATTGATCTAGTTGTGAGATTTTCTTTATATTGAGGTGTTGTCTGTACAGAAGACTGTAATCTTTGATCTTCATCAGTAAGTCATTTTCACCTTCAGCAGGCAAAGTTGTGTCATCTACATACCACAAGTTGTTAATGAGTCTTTTTTCAATCCTGATACCATGTTCTTTTTCATGTACTCCAGTTTCTCTGATTATTTCCCCAGCACACATGTTGAATTAGCATGATGAAAGAATACAACCCTGAAACACATCTTTCCTGATTTTAAACCATGCAGTATCCCCTTGTTCTATTCCAACAAATGCTTCATGGTATATGTACAAGTTACTCATGAGCACAAGTAAGTGTTCTGGAATTCCCATTCTTTGCAATGTTATCCATAATTTGTTATCACTCACACAGTGAAATGCCTTTGCAAAATCAATAAAACACAGGTAAACTTCCATCATGTATTCCTTGCTTTCAGCCAATTAGAAGGCTAACATCAGCAATGATACCCATTCATGTCCTCTTCTGAATCTGGCTTGTCTGTCAGTTCCCTGTCAATGTACTGCTGCAACTTTTTAAAAATTATCTTCAGCAGTAATTTACTTTCACGTGATATTAATGATATTGTTTGTAATTTCAACATTCTGTTGGATTACCTTTCTTTGGAACAGGCAAATATGGATCTCTTCCAGTTGATTGGCCAGGTAGCTGTCTTCCAAATTTCTTGACTTAAGCAAGTAAGCACCTCCAGCCAGCACTGTATCTATTTGTGGAACTCACAGGTATTTTGCCAATTCCTGATGTCTAGTTTTTTACAAATTGGTTAAGTGCAGTTTGGACTTCTTCCTTCAATATTATTGTGTCTTGATCATATGCTACCTGCTGACATGGCTCAACATCAACCAATTCTCTTTGCTACAGTGACTCTATATTTCTTCAGTCTTTTGATGCTTTCTGAATCATTCAATATTTTATCCATAGAATCTTTCAGTATTGCAACTTTAAGCTTGAGTATTTTTTCTTCATTTCTTTCAGCTTGAAAAATAACAACTGTATACTTCCCCTTTGGTTTTCCAACTCCAAATCTTTGCACAATGTCATTATAACACTTTAGTTTGTCCTCTCACGTTACCTTTGAAATCTTCTGTTCACCTCTTTATCATATTTTCCATGTTGTTGTTGTTGTTGTTATTTGCCATCAATTTTCCATAGTTCAATAATAAGTTTCCGAGTCTCCTCCTACATCCATTTTGGTCTCTTCTTTCTTTCCTGTCTTTTTAATGATCTTTTACTTTCTTCCCTGGAACTCTGGTGCTGCTGTGGTTAATGAATTGGGCTGCTAAGCAAAAGGTCGGTGGTTTGGACCCATCAGACACTCTACAGGAGAAAAATGAGACAGTCTGCCTTTGTATAGATTTACAGCCTTGAAAACCCTATGAGTCAGTTCTACTCTCTCCTATAGTTTATTTTTGTTTGTTTTGTTTTTTAATGTATCAAAACAGGAATTAAAACAGATTTAAGTTTTACAAATTTGCTTAAAAAAATAAAAAAAGCATCCTCCACTTAAAATAGATCAATGACATCCTGATTTTTGTATTCAGACAATAAGAAAACACCTTTTCTGTACACCAAAACCAAACTCACTGCCATTGAGTCAATTAGACTCTTAGCAACCTCTCCTTGGGTTTCTGAGGTGGTGTCTCTATGGAAATAGGTTGTCCAGTCTTCCTTCCAAGGAGTGACTGGTGAGTCTGAACTGCCAGGCTTCTGGTAAGCAGTCAAATGCCTTAGGTGCCTATTATAAACTAAAATTTTAAAGGAAATAGAAAAAAAGAAGACTGCATTTCTCTTGTATGTTATTGCTTCTTGGTGTACAGTGCTTGGTACTCTGTGGACTTGTTATCTCTGTGAACATAATGGTCTGTCTGGGTCCCATGCTACATGGAAAAATAAGTCTTGTACCTCCAAATGCTTGTATCTTAAATGAAACATTGGTGTTTGAATGGAAATTCCTATTTGGTAATTTGTAAACACTAGGAGCTCTGGTAGCATAGTAGCTAAAAGCACTTGACTGCTAACCAGAAGGCTGGTGGTTCAAACCCACCAGCCACTCCTCGGAAGG
>NW_006922066.1:977627-980451 GCF_000298275.1 Orycteropus afer afer
TTTTTTTTTTTTTTTTTAAAGCAGGGAAACATCTGGACCAGGACTTCTAAAAGGATCATTTACTTTTACTTTGCTCTTGTCTGCTTAATTTTTATTTCCTTTCAAGAACCATTTATTGAGCTTCTACTATGTTCAAGGAATTTTTTGAGAAATGAGTAATCCTGATTGAACAAAAGACAGATACCCCTACCATTATGGAAAATACGCTGTAGTAGAAAGAAAATGAACAATAAATAAATAAAATGTGTAATATGAAATGGTGATAAATGCAATGAAAGAAGCATGAAGTATCCCAGATCAGTGTGTGTGGAGTGAGGATGTTCAATTTTAAGTAGGGTGTTCAAAACAGGTTTCAATTATAAGGAGAATTTGCAAAGAGACTTAAATATAATTTTTAATATTATTTGCTATATATTAATCCCAAGCTCCATTTCTGACAGGACGACATTTAGTGGCTACAGTCGGCTTTCTAAATTATCTCTTGTACTATTGTTTTCAGCTAAAGTAAGAAGTGAGGGTATGTTGAACAGAGGCACATCCTGAATACCTACAATGTATATGACTCTGCCAAGGCTTCTATAAACAGAATTATAAATTAAATTAATAAAGTAATAAATAAATAAATTAATAAATTAATTAATCCATGATTCCATATTATCTTTTGAATTTTTGCACAGGGACTGTGCTTATCTTGAGGCAGAACTTCTTTCCTCCCTTTGAGGACTGCATTCCTATCTTTAAATTGCAGCATTTCTCTGTCCCAAAGAGCTACTGGCCTTATCTCAATATGTGGGGTGGTTTCAGCAAGGTGGAGTGTTTCTCTGAGAAAAACCAGGATGTATTCTAGACTTTTCCACTTATTTTTTTCCCCATTCTTCAACTGAAAGAGCTTCTCTTTTATTGTTCCATAAAAGAAATCACGGTCAGGTTTTTGCTTCCTCAGATCACAATAAGTGTTTGTTGTTGGTTGTTAATAGTTTCAGTTGAGGTGGTTCTGACTCATAGCTACACTATATACAACACAGTGAAACACTGCCTGGTCTGGCACCATCCAAACTATCCTTGCTATATTTGAGCCCATTGTTTCAGTCACTGTATCAATTTATCTCATTGAAGGTCTTTCTCGTTTTCACTGACTCTCTACTAAGCATCATGTTCTTCTCCAAGGACTAATCCCTCCTGATAACATGACCAAAATACATGAGACAAAATTTTGCCATTTTTGCTTCTAAGGAGCATTCTGACTGTATTTCTTTCAAGACAGATTTGTTCATTTAGTAGGTGCTTGTTGTTGTTGTTATTTGCCATTGAGTCAGACCTGACTCATAGTGACCCCTGATTGGGTTTCCAAGGCAGTATCACTACAGAAATAGATTGTCCAACCTTCCTTCCAAGGAGTGCCTGGTGAGTTTGAACTGCCAGCATTCTGGTGAGCAGTCAAGTGCCTTAGGCACTATGCTACCAGTCATTTTTATTTAATAGTTTGAGATATAGGTTATAATAATTTAAGAATGCTTTGTTTAGAGATTGGCATGGTTTCATCACCTATTTAAAAGCTTCTGTTGTAGCTAGAAAGGGCTCTGTTGGAACTGGGGTTAAAACATTGGGCTGCTAACTAAAAGGTCTGTGGTTTGAACCCCCTACCCTAGCTGCTCTGCAGGAGAAAAATGAGGCAGTCTGCATCTGTAAAGATATACAGCCTTAGAAACACTATGGGGCAGGTCTCCTCTGTCATATGGAGTCTCTATGAGTGGGAAGTGACTTGATGGCAGTGGTTTTTTTTCTTTTGTAGCTAGACAAAAATGCTTTTATGTTTATTTGTTAACAATATCTTATTGTGTTTTTGGTGAAAGTTTACACAGCAAATTAGATGCCCATTTGACAATTTCTACACAAATTGTTCACTGACATTAGTTACATCTTTCACAATGTGTCCACATTTTCTTTAATTGCAAACCAGTTTTCCCTTTCCAGTACAGTCATACACTACATAACATCTGTTCAGGCAACATCCAACCCTATATAAGTCTGTGGTCCCAACTCCCAGAAAGCCTATTATATTAAAAATATGAGGTGCACACAATGGTTTGTAATAACAAATGAACATTACTTTGTGATGCACATAAAAACATTATTATTGTTACTATACTATTATGTTAAAAAAATCTTTTAACATATCTGAAGTCTTTAATGTTTTATGCATAGAAATTTACTCTAGATACTATTTACTAAGACAAACATTTGGCTAACTGAGATTAGATATAAACTGTATCTAATTTAGGTACAAATTTCTGATTTAGGTACAAATTCAGGTTAAAGACAGACTTAGGAATAGAACTCATTTGTAATCCAGGGATTCCCTGTGTATAATGTGGTGTTCTAACAACATCCAAATCATGTCATGAGATGAAGTCTGACCATTCTCGCTTCCAAGGAGCATTCTGGCTGCACTTCCTCCAGGACAGATTTATTCGTTCTTCTAACAGTCCATGGTACTTTCAGTATTCTCACCACCACCACCACTCAGAAGCATCAACTATTCTTTGGTGTTTTTTATTCATTGTCCAGCTCTCACATGCATATGAGGGGAACATATATCTAAAATATACCTTGTTGTTGTTATGTGCTGCCAAGTCAGACCCAACTCATAGCAACCCCTCCTTGGGTTTCCAAGGTGTTATCACTATGGAAGTAGATTGCCCAGCCTTCTTTCCAAGGAGTGGCTGGTGGATTTGAATCGCCAGCCTTCTGGTTAGCAGTCAAGTGCCTTAGGCACTACGCTACCAGAGCTCCTAAAAATATATCTAGTTTCTTTTATATTGAA
>NW_006922066.1:981696-987626 GCF_000298275.1 Orycteropus afer afer
TTCTGGAATTCCCATTTTCTCAAAGTTATCAATAATTTGTTATGATCCACACAATCAAATGTTTTTGCATAGTCAATAAAACACAAGTAAACTTCTTTCTGGTATTCTTTGCTTTGAGCTGAGATCCATCTGACATCAGCTATGATATCCCTGATCCCACATCCTCTTCTGAATCCAGCTGACATTTATGGAAGTTCTGTGTCAATATACTACTGCAACCATTTTTGAATTATCTTCAGTAAGATTTTACTGGTGTGAGATATTAATGATATTGTTCCATAATTTCTACTTTCTATGGGATCACTTTTCTTTAGACTGAGTACAGATGTGGATCTCTTCCAGTCAGTGGCCAGTTAGTCGTCTTCCAAATCTCTTGGCATCTGTCTTCCAAATCTTGGTTGAGTGAGTGCCTCCAGCACGGGATCCATTTATTGAAACATCTCACCAGGTATTCTGTCAATTCCTGGAGCCTTGTTTTTAGCCACTTCCTTCAGTGCAGCTTCAACTTCTCCCTTCAATACCATTGGTTTTTGATCATATGCCACCTCCTGTAATAGATGAACACTGACCAGTTCTTTTTGGTACAGTGACTCTGTGTATTCCCTCCATCTTCTTTTGATGTTTCCTGCATCATCCAATATTTTGCCCATAGGATCTTTCAGTATTGCAACTCAATGCTTAAATTTTTTCTTCAGCTTGAGAAATACTGAGCGTGTTCTTCCTTTTTGGATTTCCACCTCTGTGTCCTTTCACATTTCGTTATGGTAATTGACTTTGTCTTTTGGAGCTGCTCTTTGAAATCTTCTGTTCAGCTCTTTATCTTGTCATTTCTTCCATTTGCTTTAGCTACTCTTCATTCAAGGACAAGTTTCAGAGTCTCTTCTGACATCTCTGTCAGTTTGTCTTGTCTGTCAGTTTGTTGTATTATGGTGACTTGTATGTTGCTGTGAGGCTGGAGGCTGTACTACTGGTGTTTCAAATACCAGCAAGGTGGCCCATGGTAGATGAGTTTCAGTGGAGCTTCCAGACTGAGACAGACTCAGAAGAAGGATGAGGCCATCCATTTCAGAAAGAATTGGCCAGTGAAAACCTTATGAATAACAGTGAAACACTGTCTGATATATTACTGGAAATTCACTGAGATTCATGCCTCCCCCCCGCCTTTCTCTCTTCAGGATAACTCTGTTCTTTATGGTGACCATAAATTATTGTTGAACCCACACACATTTCAGGGTGAAAGAGAGCTCTATAATTATTCCAGATTATTAAGTGTAAATTTGGCAAAGTGGGAAGTATGACCACTCTATTTCATTACCATCATACAAGGTGTGCTTTCAAGAAGACTTCAGAGAATATTTTTGGTTTATATTTTAAAGATTATCTCAGGGCAATAGTTTCAGGGTTTCATCTAAACTTCGTGGCTCCAGGAAGTCTGAAGTCCATTAGAAATTAAAATTCTGTTCTGCAATTTTCCCTTTTGATCAGGATTCTTCGGTAAAATCTTTGATCCAAATGTTCAGTAAGGGTGGCTGAACATCATCCAGTTCTTCTGATCACATGGCAAAGGAGGTAGTTGTTCATGGAGGCAGTCAGCCACACGTTCCTCCTATTCCTGTCTCTCCTTCTTCTGTTGTTCCACACAAAAAGAAACCAAATGGTGTGCCTTGAATGGCTAGTTTTCAAGCTTTTAAGACCCTAAACATTATGCAGTGAACAGAGCAGAATCACTACACATGTTATTAGACCAATTAACTGCCCCATGAAACAAAGATCCTAAACCTTCAAATCAAGAAAACAAGTCCCGAGATGTTTTTGGTTGTACATAAGCAGCCTCAGCAGCTAATTTTTTGGTGGTGTTATATTTGTATATGTATCTATCACACAACTTTTGCAAATTCAACTTTTTACAGGTGTACAACTTATTTACAGCAATTGCAATAATCAGCTGTGCAACTCTATCCTTAATGAGATGTTTCCATCACTGTTAACCTCATTTGTATAGTTTACTATAAAAACATTTGTGATCTTTATAATAAACTTGCTTAGCTGTTTCTTTAATTGTTTTATTGTAAGCAAATGGTAGCAACATTAGATCAGTTTTGAAAGGAGTTGTATCATCTCACAATGAACTGCCACAGAGAGCTGCATGTTTGCTGAGAGGTACTTCTGCTTGGTTTCCAGGACCAGTGGTTTTGGCGAGTAAGAAACAACAGGGTGATGGATGGATACCCCATGCAAATTACTTACTTCTGGAGGGGGCTACCTCCTAGTATTGACGCAGTTTATGAAAACAGTGACGGGAATTTTGTTTTCTTTAAAGGTAAGTATGTTTCTCATGCCTTTTATTTTGACCAAGTCCCTGTAATACATAGAAGTAAATAATTAAAACCTATGGAGTGATGTTTGGTAGCTAGTGGATTTTATGCCATGAACTATATATGCTAATTCACATATAAAATTAAGTGAAATCAAAAATAATTTTTAATTCTGTAGTTCATGTTTTTTTTCTTACAGTACCTTTCTTTATAAGTCAATTTTAGAAGGCATGCTTAACTTACTATTTTTATATATGATCTTTTAACTTTACTTGATTTCCTCAGCATATGTTCAATAACATTCAGTAAACCAAGCAATTACTTATAAAAAGCCAAGAAAACTTATAAGAACCACCAAAAATCAAAAAAACTCACTGCCATCAAGTCGATTCTGACTCATAACAACCCCCATTGGGTTTCTGAGGCAGTAAATCTTTACAGAAGTAGATTGCCCCATCTTCCTTCCACAGAGCAGCTAGTGGCTTTGAATCACCAACCTACTGGTTAGCAGTCAATTTCATTAGACACCGCACCACCACAGCTCCTTATAAACTAACCTAAATATCACTATCATGAAGTTCATTAAATTCATTATTTATGTGTGTAACAAATTCAAATTGCATAAGTACTGCATGGCTTATGTTCAAAAGTGCGATTACCTGGTAAAGTGAATTTAGTCAAGTGCTTGACCACCGTCATAATGTTTGCTAATACTCAAAAACATAAAACTTAAATCCAGGGGGGTAAAATACAAGGAAAAGAAACAGAGTTGGATTACTGAAGCAATTGTGAGGAGAATATATTTGACTGAAAGCAGATGAGAACTAGAGTATAGAAAGAATATGACTGAAAGTATCATTCAAAAGCCTATGAAACTAAAAATATACTTAAACAAGGGTGAAGGTTGAGGAAAGGGAAAGGATATTTTATCCAAAAGAAACAATTATTCTGAGCACTGAAACAGAGGAAATGGTAGAAATGGAGAAAGTAATGAAAACCGTGGGGTTTGGAAAGCACTTATAACGATTTAATTCAGGCCCAATCAACTGATTTAAAATGAAAGAGTATACTTGGAATTTATTTTATCTTTCAAGATTGTACCTTGAGACAAAAGGCAGTACAGTACATTGGCTATAAGAACATTGAGGTTCTGCACTCATACTGCCAAATCTGAATGCTAACTGAATCAACTGGGCAAGTTACTCAATTCTCTGCCTCAGTTTTACCATCTGGAATGGGGCTAGTATTAGTGCCCATCTTGAAATTACACTTACTAAATTAGTTACTGGGAGCTCTGGTAGCATAGTGGCTAAGGCACTTGACTGCTAACCAGAAGGCTGGCGGTTCAAACCCACCAGCCACTCCTCAGAAGGAAGGTTGGGCAATCCTACTTCCGTAGTGATACTGCCTCGGAAACCCAAGGAGGGGTCACTATGAGTCGGGGCCAACTCGATGGCAAATAACAACAACAACAACAACAAATTAGTTACTACAAGTGCATGGCACATGTAAACCCTTGATTAATGGTAGCTATTGCTGCTGCTCTTCTTATTACTGTTAGTATGATTGTCCTCCAGCTGTCTGTAGTGAGCATATAAATGAAGTGGACTTGCACTATACTGCTGTGGATGAGGCAGGCATACCAATTAAAGACTGTGAATCTTAGGGACATGAATGTAAAAGGGAATTCCCTTTCCTGGCACCCTTCTTTGGCTTTATAAGTCACAGAAAATGGTGAAGGATAAGCTCTGAGGTAGCCCTGGGTTTGAGGGCTATCCCAGGGGTGCTGTCTCATCACAGGATCAATAATGCTCTCTGACAAAAGTGCTTGAGGAGAAACTCACAAATCAATGTTCTGACAGCTCCTTACTGCCTCATGGTCTCATGTTATTCCTTCTGCCTCTCCTAGCTCCTTCTCATCTTTCAGCATTCAGTTTAAGAAGTAGCCCCTAGTCCTCTTTGGTCACCCTGTTTAAAGTAGTGCCCTTCAATTTGCACACAGCCCTTACAAATATTTGAAATTACCTACAGCATTAGAATACAAAATGCATGACAGATGAATTTTGTTTATATTTTCTTATGCACTACTCAATACTCATTGCAATAAAAACAATAAAGTCAATATAGTTGAACACTGATTTAACTCAATATGGAGTTTCTTATGTTCTTAGGGTTCTAACAACAGGAATAACTTTATCTCTTGTCACATATTTATTTCACTTCTAGATTTTTGTGCTTGTTGGTGGCCTCTTCTGATACGTTACAAATACCAGGAAATGTCTAAGACCTTTTGTCACTCAAAAGATTCTACTCTGAGCTTCCTTCCTCCAGTTTATCTCCACCTTACATTCAGATAAACATCAAAGTCCAGGTGCAACATGCAGCCACACTGATGCAAGTGCCACCACTCCAAAAGGAGCCAGACCTCTGGGTATTCCCAGTAAGACCACCCCCTTCCTTATTCTCCAGCTCCAGGAGAGAAGTAAAAGCCTCAGAACCCTGGGCTTCTGGTAGACTCCCACCCCCCTTCTCTACCCTCAAGATAATGAAAATTGCTCTTTCTGCCTTGACCCCATGTATTTAAGGCCTGTATCTCTTTGAAAGACACAGAATACCTAGACCATTCCTCATCCCAAAGTTGCAGCCTTTGTGCCATTTTTCTATAGAACATGAGGAAAGTTATATGTCCTCTATCCTGTCCAAATCTCATTCCTCACTTTAATTTTCTAGAAACCATTTGAGAAACTACATAATTCACTTATTTATTATTTATGTGTATCCTTCTCACTAGAATATAAGCAAGGAATTTTCTCCTTTCTCTCTCTCTCTCTCTCTCTTTCCCTTCCTCTGCCTCATTATATTCTTTGTGCTTTACACAAGTGGTTGGTAAATATTTCCTATAAAGGATCAAATAGTTAATATTTTAGCCTTTGCAAACCATATGCTATCTAGAAAGAGACAGGTGGCACTTGTACATTCAGTGGGCTACATTATAGAAGAACCTCAAGTTTAGAAAACCTAAATCTTATAATAGGAGCTCTGGTAGCATAGTGCTTAAGGCACTTGACTGCTAACCAGAAGGCTGGCAGTTCAAACCCACCAGCCACTCCTCAGAAGGAAGATGGGGCAATCTACTTCTGTAGTGATACTGCCTCGGAAACCCAAGGAGCGGTCGCTATGAGTCGGGTCTGACTCAATGGCATATAACAACAACAACTACAACAACAACAACAAATCTTATAATTGGCCACAAACATGCCTGACTTTTTCCCACACAAGGGAGACATTTTCTATATTTCACTGGACAATAAACCTTCTCTTTTCTGAACATGGGGACACTATCTCTATAATCTAAGATTGTTTGCTGTACAAATGTCCTTGGAAAGATAATCCAAGGAAAATGTGCCTCTCTTCGCAAGACATGCTGAAAAGCAAAAGATCTGTAGAGAATCGTCTCCCATAATATACTGGCAATAAATAAGTGGGAACTGATTTTTTTTTTTTTTAATATCATTTACAGTTGCAAAAACGGCAAGGAGACCACATGTTCTGACCTCCTCTAATCTCACAAGAGGAAGACAGCAGTAACCCAAGGCCTATTACTGCAAGGCCAAA
>NW_006922066.1:988396-1011851 GCF_000298275.1 Orycteropus afer afer
GACAAATATATGATAAAGGATTTGTACTCAGAATATGTAAAGAAGTCTCAATACTCAATTAAAAGAAAACAAACAACTGAATAAAAAATGGCAAAAAGTTTGAACAGAAACTACACCAAAGAAGATAATATGGATGAAAAGTAAGTGTATGAAAAGGTGCTCAACATCATTAGACGTTAGGGAAGTCTAAGTTAAAGCACAATGTGATACCATGACACACCTGTTAGAAAAGCTAAAATTAAAAAGATTGACCATACATAGAGTTGGCAATATAATGAAGGAACAAGGACTCTCATACACTATGCTGACAGGAAAGTATATTTGTACAATCCTCCCGAAAACATTTCTTTAAAAACTTTAAATGTGCAACTACCATATGATTTAAGCAATCTACTCCTTGGTATTTCACCAGGAAAGATAAAAAACCTGTATCTGTACAAACATTTCCACATGAATCTTCATAGCAGCTTTATCTATAATCACTAAATATTTGGGGCAAAAATATATATCTATCAACTGGTGATGGATACAGAAGCAGTGGTGTATCCATATGAAAGTTCCTTGCCCTTGAGTTAGGTCTGCCTGTTGATGACCCCACATGTGACAGAGTAGAATTGTTCCACAGGTTTTTTTTGGCTATAGTCTTTATGGAAATGGATCACTCACCTGTCTTCTGTGGTGCCACTGGGTATGTTAAAAATCACCAAACTCACAGTCAGTGTTGTTGGTGATAGTGTTTGCCATCAAGTCGATTCTGACTTGAGTGTACACCATTTGTAAACACTACTCAGTGATAATAATGAATGAAATGTTCACTCATGCTGCAACACAGATGGTGCTTTAAATCATTATCCTTCAGTGGATTTTTTTCAGTGAAACAATTTAAAAAAGAGTACAAACTATATTGTTGCATTCATATACAATTCTAGAAAATGCACGGTGATCAATAATGTCAGAAAGCAGTTCAGAGGTAGTCTGAGGACGAATTCATATGGTTCCTGTAAGAGCCCTCAATGTTTTTGTGTCTGTGAAATGAATTGAAGTACAAGTAGATAATTATGTTAAACAATTTTTTTTCTTTCAACTTCACATGTGTAGTTTTTTGTTTTTTTTGGTTTTTTTTTTTAAGGACACTAGTCTTCACCTGTCGAGATTCTCCTCAGTATAGCTGCTTGTATTTAATTGTGAAGCTATATATAAAAGCAGAGACCTTTCTCATTCAGTCCAGCCTGCTTCATGATTTGGTATATATGACTGTCCCATGGTGTATCTGGCATCATTTGCAGTTGTGAATAGACCCCCCCTCACCTTTGTACTTGACATTTGGCAACTAACACTGAGTCCTTGTCTTCTTTATTCAATAGACCATTCCTTTAGTTAGAAGGCCCCAGAAACAGGAAGTCTATCACACTTTGGGAGAGTAATATGCTTTTCTCCAGCATCTGAATGTACTACAGGCTTTATGCTAGGCAGACATCCCACTATCACTCAGGTAAACACAACATAATAGAGTAACCTTTTATAAGCATAATCAAGCCAGATGTTTGCATTCTCAATTATTAGTCACATTCAAATTGAGTGGTTATTATATAATAATACCAAAATTTTATATTAAAAATAGAGCTGGCATAATCTTCAAGGATTTTAAATACATTGAAATGGACAAACAAACTGTGATTCATATACACAATGGAACACTATGCAACTTTAAAGAATAATGTAGAATCTGCAACACTCTGCATGACGTGGATGGACTTGGAAGACATTATGCTGAGTCAAATAAGTCAATCACAGTAGGACAAATGTTTTATTAGTTCGCTCTTGTAAAAAGTCATGGAAAGGCTTATACATAGAAGGAAACTTTCTTTGTTGGTTACCAGGGATGGGAGGGGAGGGGAGGAAAATTTCTAGATAGGTTGGGGAAAGAAAAGAAAATTATATATATATATATACCAAAAATTATTAATGTTTAACAGAAATAGGACAGAGGGGGAAAGGGGAAGCTTTTGTTTAGGGGGACATTGAGTTTATGCTAATAGTTGGTGCAATATTTTGGAAAAGGATAGCAACAATGGTGACGCAACATGAAAAATGTCATCAATGTCCCTGAGCTGTAAATGTGGACATTGGTATGTTGGTGAATGTCTTGTTGTGTATGTTTTTACCACAATAAAAGTAAATAATAATAATTATTATTATTAATATTATAAATAAGTTTAAAAATGAGGCCACTAGTGTTATCAAAACTGGTAAAAGTCAAAGTCAAGTACTTGAAAAGAAGTCTCAAAATTGGTGCTGCTGCTATCACTTTATAACTTTAAGCTGCACTTATCATCCTATTGACAGTTTCAAGAGGCAAAAAATTACATATAAGTAGAATATATGAGGAAGGTAATAAAATTTGTGAATAAGAAAGGCATACAAAAGATATGTATCAAGAGAGAAGAGTTATCTGAAATGTGTGGCACTGGAAAATGGCAAAGAAAAGAACTGTTTCCTTAAGAAATGCTTTTTGTGACTAGCATTATCACTTTATTTCAAATGAGTGCCCATAAATCAGCTATTTCTTTATGCTGCTTACAAATCATGGCTCATGAAACGTTTAGGGAATGCTAATGAAGTTCATTTGAGATAGAGATAGATTATTTCTTCCATAGTATCCCAAATAACCTAAAAAGATCTTCTAGTATAAAGAAATGGGTGCATTGATTACTATTTTCTCTGTAAGAAGTGATGGAAAATTATGTCTAAAGAGTTATACAAGACTAAGGTATTTACATTCAGTCACTTTGGTGCTCACAAAATTAGATTTGTAGCACATGAATTATTTGCCTTAATTGTAAATCTTGGAAAATTTTAATATTAATGTTTTTATTGTATATTGAAATGAGGTGATCATCCAGGCTGAGGCATTTAGTATTTTAAAATCTTCATTAATAATTTGCCTATGATTATTTGTGGGGATTCTCAAAGCCCATGATACTTTTCTCTTATGACTCATCTCATGTATACTTGCATTGCTTGTGTGCATTGGGTGTATATTTGAAATTACAATATTTTCTTATCAGAATTCATTCTGTTTCCAAAATGTTTTCCTTATTTTCAATTTGTCACACCTTTTATTTACTGTTTCAGTGTGAGTTGGAGTCAATGGCAACTGGTTAACTGGTTAATATAGCACCCAAAATCTAACAACCAGAGACAATGACGGCTACGTTATATTATGGGACATTAGTCTTGAATCTTGCTACAAGGGTCATAAAAATAAATTTGATAACCACTAGCAAGTCTGACAAAATGTAAGGGCAGGCCCCAGTACTGTGCTGGAAGGCCATTGAATTCAAGTGATTTTATTTAATTGTGTGTTGGGAAAGACTTTTATAAAAATACAACCCTAACCTGGACCATTGTTAAATTTGAATAGTCTATAAAGAAACAATTTTGCCCCAAAGACCCAGGATCACTTCCTTGCCAGAGTCAGTGTGATGGAAAGTCCAGAGAGCCGGTTCACAGCCTGTTCTATATTTTAGATATATCTCTGTGGTATTTCAAATAGGAAGTCCTAAAACAACAGCAGGAAAGAAAAGGTCTATTCGGTTCACCTATGTTCGGGGGCTTACTGCATGCTTTCCTTTCATCTCATTTTTAATTAGGAAAGGCTGTAGAGTTTCATAACCCCCCAGGCCGGGTATTTAGAGTAAATCTTTTAGCCGCTCCACTCAGCTGGTTGTCCCCTTCTTTCAAGTAGAAGCATTTTAGTCTGTTTCAGAATACTTTCATTTGCTGTTCCTTGCGCTTCCTAATGCTCTTTCCAGACCCGCCTGTGCTCACACTGGACTCATCGAGCCCCGAGATGCCCTGGACAGATGCAGCACTAGAAAATGCTACGGAAGCTTAGTTTCTATTTTAGACAGTGTTTCAGGAGAGACAGTGTGTGAAAAAATAAGTAATAGTTCTTCTAGGAAATTCTTGTTACTCTATTAAACCTGTTTTTTTGTTTTTATTTTTAAATGTGTTTTAGGAATACTTTTCAATACTGTTGGTTGATGTTTTCCATTAATTAAAGAGCCATTCAACCTTTTATTTTTAATGATCAAGGCCTTTGTACAGATTTAACTAACTTTTTTTCCTGTTAAGAACATTAGCCAGGGATTTTAAAATGTACTTGTATTCCTTTTTAAAAGCAAAGCAAGACAGAAAACTTATTAGTAAATATTAGCTGTAAGGTTGCATATAGAAGATAGAGTTATTATGCACAAAAAGATTAAGAGGAATGACATTTTGCCAGCTGGGTGTCTATGGCAGAGAAGTTAATGAAATGATTTGGCCATGATTATGAGTTATATATTCAACTTTCTAAGAGTTTTTAAAGAAAATATTCCTTTGGCATCTTGTTGAGGTAAGATTTTCACATGACAAAGTTGAAGTGACTTTGCTTCTATTTTTCAGTTTTTGAGTAAGTGTGACACATTCATATTCAACTTACTTTTTTTCATATGCAAGAGGTGGGTTTTAACTACCTTAGCATCAGACAGTCTGGGTCTCAAGGAAAACATTGCCTTCTTGGCAGAATGAAGGCATTTACTGGATTCCACAGGAGGCTGACATATTCTGAAGCAAGTGGAAAAAACCGTTCCTCAGTGACATTCTACTTGGCAGAATGCAGAGGGAAATATCAACAAATCAGAGGAAAGACAGAAGAGGCTTATAAACAAAAATAACTTCGAAGGATATTTAAACTTACAGAGATCTTCAGAGATCTACTCCAGTGAGTTTTTCAAGGGGATTCATCTATCCAGCCATTTAACAGCTGTTTACTAAGAACCTGTGATAACCGGTAGCTGAAGTAGGCCCTGTAAATAGCTTTAGGAAAGAAACACACGCAATCCCTGCCCATATGGAGCTGATGATAGATTAGTAGAAGGAACAGACATTAATTTTTTAAATTAAATGCTAATCCTACAATGAAAACTTTAGTACTTTTATTCATTTCTTTATTAATCAAGAAACAGTTCCTTGTCTGGAGGCTGAGATTCAGACATGCTTTTTAACACTTGAACTGAGCGCCTATTACTGACTGAAGTGATTGTATTGTTCAGACGTCCCAGAGACGAGACACGGTTTAGATTCCAACCTAACAGCTGCATTTATTTTACAATTTATAGACATATCATGCCGAAAAATACATAATCAATTGCTCCTAGATTTGTAGCACAGCTCAGATGTTTTAATTCATTGCTTATCTCTCTCTTCCAAGTTGACCCTAGAAGAGAAAACATTCATACTCTGACTTTCAAAATTGATGATAATTTCCTATATCCTTCCTACTTCATCAACTAATCACTCCACATCTATTAATTAATGGAAGTGTTTACTAATGAGTTCACTGTCTACTGCTCATTCTTAGCTCACTAGTTCCTCAGTAACAGATACCCTTTTTGTAGTGGCATCACTAAGGGGGTTGTGGAGGATGTGGGCCACACTGACTAACATTGCCAGAGAGGTTGACACCACAGTAACAGTCTATAAAATTTCTATGCAATATTTCAGCAGAAATTTATTATCTTTTATTTAAAAATATCCTTGCAGTTAGTTATAAAAACACCATTTTTCAGAAGGCCAATTTGTATGTGTCTTACATTTACCTACAAGGCTAAAACACTATGCTAATTTACCTTTTGAACTTCTAAAGCATTCTGGTCAGAGCTTTCATTATTACCCAATTAAAATAGCATACATTTTAATTTCTGTATTTTTGATAGGTTACTAAAGGAATTTGAATGAATGCCCAAGACTGGAAGCTATATAATTTTTGTTGCCAGCATTTATTTTTCTAGGTTCTACAATATTATCTATTAAGCAGAGATTTTTGTATGTAAATGGGGCCGCCATGCAGGTGTCCTGTTCACATCTCCCTTTAAGAAAAAATTTTCCAGCTGAACTGCAGTACCTGTGGATCTGCTCTATCTTTTGAGTTTAGACCATGCTCTTCTGAGGAAGGCTCCAGTCAATGACTGAGCATAGCAGGGTCCTAGTGGCCATTTCTGCCAAAGTGAGACTCCTTTCACAGGCACTGTTAGCTCCCAAGCTCCCACTGTGTTCACCAAGGTTCTTTTCCCATCTGCAGCACAGCCTGAGGCTCTCCTGGCCAATTCTGCTCCCCCCTCTTTATTTTTCACAGGTTTACCTCCCGCACTCATGTGCTCCACAGGCTTTTCAATGGCTGATTTTCAAGGAAGTAGTTAGGCAGGCCTTTCTTCCAATGTGATTCAGGGTGGACTTGAACCTCTAACTTACATTTAGCAGCTAAGTGCATTAACCATTTACACCATGCCAGGGACCCCATATTTGATTATTCATGTCATGTTAAACATGGTTCTTTGAATCAATGGCCATTTATTAAGTGTCTACTACTTCTCGAGCATTATATCTGGTGCAGCAGGAAAACAATGAGTCAGATATGAAGTCTGGCCTCCAGTTCCTCACAGCCTGGAGTGGTGGGTGGGAAGTTGGTGATTCATGAAGGAACAGCAAACAACGTGATACGATAAAGGTGCTGTAAGTTTGGATGCCCCAGCAATTGACAACATCCACCTTACTCAGATAGGAAATGCTTTTCAGAAAAATTATGTCAAGCTAAATATTGAAACCTCAAAAGGAAGGTTGGGCAATCTATTTCTGTAGTGATAACGCCTCAGAAACCCAAGGAGGGGTCGCTATGAGTCGAGTCCGACTCGACGGCACATAACAACAACAACAAGTATTGAAAGATTCATACCAGTTTCCCAGAAAGGGAGATAAATGGATCGTTGTAGGACTATTTCAAAAGATTCACATTGAGAAGAACCTTAAAATAACTTGTACTTGAATTTGTATTTTATCCTGAATCAAATGAGAAACCATTGAAAAAAATTAAACAAGTAAGAGTCTTGACCAGGTATGTATTTCAGGCAGATTACTTTAGCAACTTTGTGGAAAATGATTACAAGGGAGACAGACTACAGTTAGGAAGACAAGAAAGGATGCATAGGAAAGAGGGAAGAGACTGGCATGGTCTGCCAGGAGTGCGGACCATGAGGAAATGTGTTATGTCGAGAAGTTCAAAAGAGCAATAAAACTGAATGAAGTTGGTCTGCTTTTTAGTATTGCCATACATCATCAATCCAAAATATCAGGGTAACAATTCTCCAAAATTCTCCTCCATTCAGTTTTCACTCTAAAAACAGATAGTGTCACAAGTAGAAGAAACCGTAGGCTCAAAGGAAGATGAGTTTATAAGACTGAAGAGACCATGAATATGTGTATAATAAAAGGAAAGAACCAGCGTAGAGGAAGTGTTACAGAGGTTTATAATCAGTAAAGCAAAAAAGACATAGAGAGTGTACACAAACACTTGAATGAGTTAACCTTGAACAGAAATAGGCCTCAATTCCTAGAGGAAGAACCCTTGATCCTTCATCCAGGTTTGTTTCATTATCTGTAAATTGTAGAACTGTTTAATTTCTTAGATTAACTCACAAAATCATATTACATTAAGAAATACCTATTCACTATATGCACTTTTGAAATTACTTTGATGTTCAAAAATAATGTCACTACACCAGATGTGACCACTACTGAGTTATTTCATAGATTTAATGTAAAATAATTTAAAATGCATATTTAATGCAGACATATTTTCCAGTAATATCTAATATTAAACTAATGTATTGTGCATTTGCATTTATTTCATACAGGTAACAAATATTGGGTGTTCAAAGACACTACTCTTCAACCTGGTTACCCTCATGACTTGATTACTCTTGGAAATGGAATTCCCCCTCATGGTATTGATTCAGCCATTTGGTGGGAGGACGTTGGCAAAACTTATTTCTTCAAAGGGGACAGGTCAGTACACATGTCTTATGAGAAAAGTGGTTAGCCAATGTTTGAATCACAGCAGAGAGCTCAATATTTTAAGTCCATTACAGACATGTCCTGTTGATGATGAATCCACTGATATGTATATAAACACAAGAGTTAATGTAGCCAAAATATTTTGGAAATATATTTTTAGATAATAGTCAAGATGGAGTTCTGGTGCCACAGTGGGTAAGGCATTGGGTAGCTAGCCAAAAGATCAGCAGTACAAACCCACCAGTGGCTCCATGGGAGAAAGATGAGGCAGTCTGCCTCAGTAAAAATTTACAGCCTTGGAAATCCTACAGGGCAATTCTATTCCATCCAATAGGGTTACTATGAGTCAAGATTGACTTGGTGGCAGTGAGTTTTATTCAAGATAGTTTTATATTCAATTATTGAATATATTCAAATAAATTGACTCTTTCTTTTGTATCTAAATGTTAAAATAACGTGACTTTCTTATGAAGGTGCATATACTTGTATGTAGTATATATTATTTCATTTCTCCATAATTTTAATATCCCTTTAACTCAGTATAGGTATTTTGTGTGTGTGTGTGTGTATATATATATATATATATATATATATATATATATATCCTTGCACTGCCTTTCCTTGTAATTGTCCCTAAAAAAAATTAGCACAGGCTTTTGTGTCTTCATACTCAACGCTACATTTTTATACTTGGCACAGTTAATTGTGAGCATTTTCAAATGATTTCACTCTTAGTCTTGTGTGCTGTTTCTTAAGAAGCTATTTACATATGTGTCATCAAATGGGTGTTAGGAAACAACCTAACTATCACTAAACCAAATACTTTTAGCCTTCATTATGATATTCTTTCCATGTTGTATTGTCTCTCTTACAGTCTTTTCCTATTATAACACTGCAAACAGTGTTCAGAAAAAAGTAAATATGTTAGTCATGTGACTTATAGATGCTACTGTTGTTGTTGTTGTTATGTGCCCTCAAGTCAGACCCGACTCATAGTGACCCCTCCTTGAGTTTCCCAGGAGGTATCACTATGGAAGTTGATTACTCAACCTTCCTTCTAGGAGTGTTGAGCAATCTACTTCTGTAGTGATACCTCCACAGAAATCCAAGGAGGAACTCTATGAGTTGGGTCGACTCAAGGGCACATAACAACAACAACAGTACCATCTATACTAGGTATACATGACTCCACCCCCAGCCTGGTTTTCGTCAGACTGAATAAATACTACCAAAATCAAACCTGTTACATCAAGTTGATTTCAACTAATAGCAACCCTAGGGTTTCCAAGGCTGTAATTGTTACAGAATTAGACTACCATATCTTTCTCCTGTGGAACAGCTGGTGAGTTAGAACCGCCAGCCTTTAGGTTAGCAGCCAAATACTTAGCCACTCTCCCAACAGGGTTCCTTAGGATAATACCAGTGCATATAAATATATGCAAGATGAAGCTTATATTTTTTTGTTAATTTAAATTAATGTTAAATAGAAAAGTAAAACAAATGAAAAATCAAATTATGATTACACTATTGCTGAGTCTCAAGGGAACACCCAAGTAGCCCCTTATTCGTATGTAGAAAGACTAAGTATGCTCTTTGTTACTTTTTAAACATGAAGTCAGAACACACACATACATACACACTTATGATGACCAGCTGTAATTGTCCAACAACCTTCTATTGATTTTGCCTTAGCATAAAATAATGATAAACTGTTTTCAACTTTGAAAGAAAAGTGACAAAGTATATAAACATGTCTCTTTTGCAGTTTATAATCTTAAATTGCAATTGATTTCAAACATTGAACTTTATCTGTGAGCAAAAAAGACTAATTTGCTTCATGGTTAAAAATGTACACTTTTAAATATATTCTGTTACTAGATTTCCATATTTTATATTTCTATATATTTTGGTAGCAAACTGCTCATAGATTTTAATTTCACTGTTATGAAGCCAAGACTTTACTAAAATATTTCTTACTCAATTACAAAACAATAAGCTCCATCAAACAAAAATTCTGTTAGAAGAGAAAACTCTGCTTATAGCCATAAAAAAGCATAAGTTATAAGGAGCCCTGGTGACTCTGTTTTTAAGTGTTCTGCTGCTAACCAAAAGGTCAGAGGTTCAAACCCACCAGCCACTCCATGGGAGGAAGATGTGATATTCTCCTCCTGTAAAGACTACAGCCTTGGAAACCTTATGGGGCAGTTCTAGTCTGTCCTATAGGGTCACTATGAATGGGAATTGACTGGATGCCAATGGGATACCAACATGATGCCTATCAGCACAATATAAATACAAAAGAATATGACAAAAGGAGGAGAAACGTGACTGTCACAGCATGGTGACCACGAAAGGAAATAAATATGCAGATTTACGGAGTATTTTTTTTTTAAATAACCCTGAAGAGTCTAATAATTCTTCAGCTGGTGTTCATTATACAACACCATCTTGCTTTTTTTTTTAAGAGGTAGAAACAAAAGGTTGAGAAGTTAAAATGGACAAATGGACAAATCAACATCTAGAAGATAGAAAAAGTGACTAAGCTTAAACCCAAAAACCTACTGCCATTGAGTAGATTCCAATTCATAGCAACCCTCTAGGACAAAGTAGAACTGCCCCATATGGTTTCCAAGACTGTAAATCTTTACAGAAACAGACAACCTTATCATTCTCCCATGGAGTAGCTGGTGGAGCTGAACTGCCAACCTTTTGGTTAGCAACCAAATGCTTTAACTGCTATACCACCAGAGCTACTTGTGGCTAAGATTAGCATTCATAAAACTACTTTAATGAGAGTTTCATAGATGATAATTCAAACTGCCATTTCATTACCAGTTGATTTTTTTTTCCCCCCACATGTTCAAGGATTGCTTTTAAAATATTTTCCCTTCTAGGAATTTAACACTTTGTGAAAAATTTAAATTTGGAGATTAAATATAGGATAACTCACATCAGTGAAATCAATGAAGATTGGATATCAAGATTTCTAATAAAATGGATGAGGAGTGGATTAATTATTCATTTATTGGTTACTTAAAAATTTGCATGCAGACTATGGCCCCTAGCTGCCCTTCAGGTCTAGAACTAAACCCACTCCTGTGGCTTCTACCAAACAAAAGACAGGCATATACTCCTCGGAGAGATCAATCTTGGGAGAGTAGAAGGGCTGTGAATGCACAGGGAGACAGCTCTGGGGGCGGGAGTACACGGGAGGGAAGGACACAGGAAATATGTGGTTATGAGGAGGAAATGTGAGGAGCTGTTGCATTGTGGGAGATTACAGTCAATGTCATGAAACAAAGTACATGTGAACTGCTGTAAGGAAGATGAATTTGCTCCGTAAACTTTCACCCAGATCACAATTTTTTTTTAATTTGCATGCAAAATTAGCAAAATATTTAGAAACACTTTTATTATTTTAAGTTCTGTTTAAATGACTGGTTTTGTAAGTTTTAAAAATATTGAGAGTAGGATTAATTTCCATGTATAACCTTATGTTATAATTTACAAAATTATTCTTGTTATAAGATTCCATGAGTTTTACATGTTTCGTAAACAGATCACTTTATATATGTATAATTATATAACTCTAGACATACTACATTGTATTACTATAACATTCTATGTTTAAAGGTAGGTGGAAAAACTATTAAAGTATTAAAAATTAAATCAAATATTGATTTAGTTAATTAGATTATCACCCTTATATGGAAGTTTGATGAGTCCTTCCTTATGGATATTGTGTATTTAATATACTCATCAATTTTAAGCATTTTATATATACATACACATTTTCAATGGGTGCATATATATATTTTTAGAGCAAACATATTGAAAATTTCTTTTTCCTTACTTAGTTCTCTTCTCTTCCCCCATAGCCTCTTTCTCCTTAAAAAAAAAAAAAAAAAAAAAAAACAAAAAAAAAAAAAAAAAAAAAAAACCTGTGTTAACAGGCTTCTATTTTTCCTAAGACTTAAAACAGAAAGATATTTTAAGAATAATCTAGACCAGATATAAAAAAAAAAAAAAAATTCAATTGCTTTAACGGTTAAAGCAAATAGCTTATTTACTTATGAATATAACAGTACTAGTAGGGAACTCTGGTAGCAGAATGCCTAAGACACTTGACTGCTAACCAGAAGGCTGGCGGTTCAAACCCACCAGCCACTCCTCGGAAGGAAGGTGGGCAATCTACTTCCATAGTTATACTGCCTTGGAAACCCAAGGAGGAGTCGCTATGAGTCAGGTCTGACTCAACAGCACATAACAACAACAACAGTGTATAAGGCAAGGAGCTTTGGTGGCATAGTGGATAAGGCATTTAGCTGCTAACTAGGTCATGGGTTCAAACCTACCAGCCACTACAGTGAGGGAAGATGGGGCAATCTACTTCTGTAAAGATTTACAACCTCAAAAACCCAATGGGGATTGCTTTGAGTAGGAAGTGACTCAATGGCAGTGAGGTTTTTTTTTTTTCTTTTTAGTTACATAAGGCAATAGAGAATGATATAGATATTGTGGTAAGCTGGAAAGTGCAAAGACTCTAGAGAAGCACTCAAAACCAGAATCATTCTGACAAAGACTATTTTCAAATAAGATTTGGTCCAAGTGCTGTTATATGTGAGCCCCTGCATCTTGTTCTCTTTACACCAGTCTCTACACATTTTCAAAAATATATTCAACAGGTATTCATCACTCTCCATTGGATTCCTTGCAGTGACAATATAAATACGAGGCAGTCCATTCCATTCTGTGTAGTTCAATTGTCTGTTTCTTTATCATTCTGTAAATGAGCACTGGCCCAGTCCTCATTAATTCATTCAAAAAATATTTTTAAACGTATTCTGTACTGCATGTGCTAGATAATGAAGGCGTAGTAGAAGAAAAGACCAGCAAGGTTCCTGCTGTCATAGCACTTAGATTCTACTGGGAAAGGCAAATAAGGAAGTGAACAAATAAATGACCCAATAATTTTAACACTATGAAATGCTACAAAACAATCAAGCAAGGTGATCATGTGATAGAGATGCATGGGTGGTAAGGAATGTTTGGCAAATTAGTGTAGAAGTCAGAGAAAAAGTCTCTGTGAAGAGGACATTTGAGCAGGAGAATGAATGGGGAGAACGTTTGGCCTAGTGAAGCTATTTGAAGCAGTGAGTTATAGGCAGATGAGTTAGTAGGGTAAAACCAACGATGTAGGAACAAATCTAGATATTCAAAAATAGAAAAACAGAGGGAAAAAAAAAAACATCTAACGTATAGAGATCATCAATGGCTCTGTAGGACACAGCCAAGAATTTGGGTTTTATTCTAAATAATAAGAGAGAGGCATTGAAGAGTTATAAACTAGAAAATGACATGGTCTGATTTGTATTCACAAAACCCATTCTAGCTTTTGTGTAAAGAATGGCTGCAAGAGTGAAAAAGAAGAAAGGTAACTTGGAGGTTATGGAAGTAACACATGAAAGAGACACTAGTAGCAGCAGAGATAAAGGATAGGGAAGGGACCTAGGATTCATTGTGAAGATTAGACAGATAACTGGTCTCTCTTATGGTCTGGATTTTAGCAGTGACAGAAAAAGGAAAGTCAAAACTAATTTCTAGGTTTTTCACCTAAATAATTGAGTAATTGATGCCATTTCTGGATGTAGAACCTACACAAAAAGAAATTTTACAGCGGGAGGATTAAGGGGTTGAAGTGTCTGTATTCCGTCTGAGGCCTATTCGCACACCTAGTGAACTAGGATATATGCATCTGTAGGCTCAGTGGAAAGATCAAATCCAGAGGCACAGATTTGAGAGCAGTTGATATATAAATGGTATTAAAATTCTGCATGAAATCTTGTAAGTATAGAGACAGCTAAGGAAGAGTACATAAAATAGTGGCTCTTTAAATTTGCAAATTAAAATTAAAATTTCCACTGTTTCAACTATTCACATATAGAGAACCTGGTCCTTCAGGTTCCTACTTGCCCTTTTCTTAATACAGTGTAATTTGAAATTGGGATACAGTTTCTTTCTCACAGCATTTAGCTCCAAAATGCTATATTTCTAAATCACCCCTTAGCATCTCCTCACAAATATACCCATCACTGTAGTGCCATATTTCATTCTAAACTGTTGAGAATTTTAAGGTATTTTCAGAGGAAGAAGACAAATTGTAGACCCATTTTGAGTTTTGTTTTTCTTTATTCCCATTAATAATCAAAGAGAAAAAAATATTTTTATTCCAAATTAAGTTGAGCATTTATGAAATAATTATTTAATGTATATATCTTTTTAATCATCCAAGAGCACACTCTAAGATATACTTCACCACAAATTAATTTTTCCATTCTGTTGGCTTCTTAAGAATGTGACTGAAGAGTGAAGATTTATATGATTATTACAGTATGGATAAATCAGTGGTTCTGTATTTTGAGGTAAGGAGCTCTGGTGGCATTTGGCTGCTACCCAGAAGGTCAGTGGTTCAAGCTCACCACCTGCTTCATGGAAGGAAGATAGGACAATCTAGTTCCATAAAGATTGACAGCCTAAAAATCTCAGTGGGGGTCACTATGAGTCAGAATCGACTCGATGGCAGTGAGTTTGAATTTTGGTTTGGTATTTTGCGGTAACTTAACAAAAGTGAGTACTCTTGACTATGGAAGAAAGACTAAAAATAAGGAGGAAGAAGAAATGGAAGGACTGTGAAATATTCCTTAGAGCCACTTTTGATTTAGCTTTTAGTTAAATATCTAGCAACATCTCATTAAAGTATTTCACTCCATAATTCTTCATCTTACCTTTTTCCTTAATATAGATGGAATTTAAGAAAATATTATGGGATATATACTATTGCATGGAAAGCTTTTTTCTCTCTGGATATGATTCATGAATATATCTAATTTCTGACCATAATTTGTTTTGAAGTATTAATTCAGAATGCTTCTTTCCAAAAATCAGTTTAAAGTCATAATTCTAGAGTAGAAATGACTGATAAATCAAAAGAAAAAGTGGAAATAGCTTATCATTTGCTGACCTTCCTGCACGTAATTCTTGAGTTTTTCTCCATCATAATCTCTAGACTTTTAAACCCAAACAACAGTTTATTTACATAGTGTTGCAATCTTTATATGCTAATATGTTTCTCAATGAATCTATAAGCTTATTTTTTGGGGAAGGAAAAAGTCAAGTAGGTTGAGCTTTTTGTTCATGTTGAAATATGTTCAGATATGTTGGAAATTGAAATGCAAACTTGTACTCATGAGTAAACCTCTGCATTTTTTATAAAGAAGCCCTGAAGATAGAGATCTAATTTTACTCAAGTTTACGGGATATATATCAGTGATGACACACAGCATATAATCTGAGGGCCCAGGCTTATGTTGAGTTTTTCAAAGATTGTGAAATGATCCCAAATTGTAATTTTGCCTTATCTGCTGGGAAAAAGAGAGAAGATAGAAATTATTTTATTGTGACAAATTCATACCAGGATTATGTTCCTCCAAAGAGGCTAATAAAATTCACATTCAATTAATATTATCTTGAAATGTGATCTCTATGAATCTTATGTGCCTGGTGTGTAACATAGGTATCCAAAGTTTATTGTTAAGTGAATAATTAAGTAAGAAAGAAAAAATAATGACAGGTAGATTTATTTTAGGAATTCTTTATCAAGGGAAACACTAGCAGTAACATGACAGAAAATCATATTAAATAATGAATCAAAATTTGAATTCCAACTCTGGCAATTGAAACAGGGAAAAAGTATCTAAACTATTTATCTCTGAACATATAATGCTCAATGTTCTGACATTGATTGAATTGAGTGACTGTATATACTACATTTAAGATTAGGACATTTTTCGTATACAACATGGTCATATACAATAAAGGATTTTTGAGGGATTTAAGTGAAATAAGATTGCATCATTGATATGTATAAATTTATAGCTATAAAGCACTATATAAATGATAAATATGATAATTACATAAAGAATGTTATAACTACTTATCAGAGAACCAATGTATTTCCTGAGTATGCAATAATCTTTCCTAAACCAAATAATTTTAAATTCCTGGGAACAATGACTTGATTCCATAATTACCAGGAATTTAAAATTATTTCAAACTTCTAAGCTAGTAACTCTTAAACCCTTGCTCTAAGTTACAGTTTATGTCATCTAAAAATGCCATTTGTTGTGAGATATGCCATTACTGGATCTATAAGGAAAAACCTGCCAAGTAAACTTTGATAGTTTGTTTTTATAACATCATAATAATTGTACCACCATATATAAGGTGCATCCTGATTTTTAAAGATGTAAAATATGGTTCTTAGAATCAATGGAATAAACTAGTTGACTATTTTCTCTGAGGAGTTTTCTTGGGTCAAGTGGGGGATCCACGAAATGTATCTGACTGTTATAAACTGCATCCAAACATTTACCAGAAGGATCTCAAGATTCTCAGCGCGTTCGCTACCATGTTAACCGTTTTGTATTCATGCAGAGAAGTTCTGGGGGAAAGGAATATTCAGAAATAATTTCAAAGCAGATGTTTCCAGTTTGAAGAAAATATATTTCAGGATTGGTAGAATCATACAGTAATCATTCTGCCTAGTTATCTTCTCCAGAAAAACAGATCCAGTCATCATTATTTCTGATGAATTCTTCTCTATGAATTATTGAAGAATCTCCATTGAAATATCTCTCCACCAGATCAGTTCCAAAAAGCACCTTCTAGAGATAATCTGATACTCTTTCTTGTGGCTGGCTTACTGTTAGAAATACTCTCTGAAACAAATTGTTTCTCAATTAGATAGAGGATGTACTAATGTCCCAGATGTTCCTTGAGTGAGGCTTCTAGGAATCTATAGCATAATCTTCTGCACAACATTCCACAGCTCTGGGATGAAAGATCCTCCATAGATTTGGTGCATGAATATCACTAGAAAATATTTATCTTTTCTAATTTAAGCCAAAATGCATTATCACAGAATAGTACATTATGCGCATCATTTTCCAAACCTGAATTAATAAACTATTAAGTATTAGGAAATAACCCATCACCATCTTGTTGCCACATGGCTACAGAGTGGAACTACCCGACAGGGTTTCCAAGGCTGTAAGTATTTAGGGAAGCAGAGGGCCACATCTTTCTCCCAGAGTGGCTGTGGGTTTCAAGTGCTGACCTTTCAATTAGTAGCCAAGTGTTTAAACACTGTGCCACAATGTGTCCTTCCTTAAGAGATAGTAATGGATATTTAATGTGTGTGTAGAGCGAGATTGCCTAGTAAATTTGGAAAATACATCTGATGGGCATGGTGGGAAAAGTTGTTGTTGTTATGTGCCGTTGAGTCAGACCCGACTCATAGCAACCCCTCCTTGGGTTTCCGAGGCAGTATCACTATGGAAGTAGATTGCCCCATCTTCCTTCTGAGGAGTGGCTGGTGGGTTTGAACCGCCAGCCTTCTGGTTAGCAGTCAAGTGCCTTAATTACTATGCTACCAGAGCTCCTGGTGGGAAAAGTAGAGACTTGAAATCAGGCAGAATTGGTTATAAATCTTTCATACATTTTTCTCCAGGAATTCTCCTCCCTCAAGTGGGGAGAGTAATAACCATCTAATGGGTTTGTTGTGATTAAAGAAGATAACATATAAAGTGTTATTCCTGGCCTGAGCTAGATGATATCACTGTGAACACCTCTTGAACAGTGGTGTCACTAGGGGTGGTGCAGACCACACTGGGTGACACTGTTAGAGACGGTGACACCAAAATGACTGTAAAACTTTTTTGTGCAGTGATTTAGCAGAAATGTATTACCATTTTATAAAAATATCCCTGTAGTTATTTGTAACAAAACATTTTTTTGTAAGCCCAGTTTACATGTCTAATATACCTACAAGGATTCTGTACAGCCTGGTATGAAAGGAGGTCCATGGTGGGGTGGGGTAACACCATCATGAGCTACCACACATGGTAACACCAGTCCAGGTGATGCCACTGGCAATAAGTTCATCCCAGCTTTGTCAACCCTCTTGAGCATTCAGGATATAAACCCTTTGAGTCTTAAAACATATAGAACTTTAATGAGTGATCCAAAGTAAGACTATTCACAGTCCTTCAGGCTCTTTTTTCAAAGTGTATTCCAAATCCCTTGAATTATTATGATTTCTACAGTATGCACCCTAGTCCAAGGATTACTGTAATAAAATCCTAACTAGAATCCTTGTTTCTGCTTTATACCCTTTAATCTTGAAGTTCTTCTGCTTAGAATCTACCTTGGCTTCCTGTGTATTTTAGAATGAAACCAAACACTTCACTAGAGCTTAACCAAAAACTGAAATTGTACCTCCTGCCAAAAGTGGATTCCCACTCATAGCAACCCTAGAGGACAGATTAGAACTAGCGCTTAAATGCCCTATATAATCTTATATTCTCATTACTACTTTGACCTCATCTCCCCTTTGCTACTTCATGTCTAGTCATCCTAGCCTTCTTGTAGACCCTCAAGCACTCCATTATGTTCCTGCTATAGGGTCTTTGACTCATTTCTCTGTTTGTAATGCCCTTCTCCAAAAAAGCCTCATCTTACTTCCCACTTTTTTCTATTTTTTGCTCAAATGTCTGCCTATCAGAGGGCCCCTCTGTACACTAATTTAAAAATGACTTCCCATATCCCTTGATAAAACTTATTTGCTTTCTTTCCTTCATAACTCTTACTTCTCCAGCCAGTGTATGTATTTATTGTCATATCTGTCCCCCACATGCACTAAAATGTAATTTCCTTAGAGTTGAGGCATAATCTATTTTGTTCAAATCTGTATCTCTAGCACCTAGAGTAGCACCACAAACATAGTAGGTGCTCAATAAGTATTTGATGAATAAAAGAATAAATGAATGAATTATTCAAAATTCTGCTTGAGATTTTATTTTAAAAAATGTTCTGCTGCCTAACAAAGATAAAAAATAAAGACTCATCAAACCATGATTGATACATAGGTTTGTGCTGAGACTGTTTTAAATCATAAATATGCATAGCTAGCCACTCCTTGGAAGGAAGATGGGGCAATCTACTTCCATAGTGATACTGCCTCGGAAACCTAAGGAGGGGTCACTATGAGTCGGGTCCGACTCGACGACACATAACAACAACAACAACACCTTTTTAAATTAATTTTATCAAACTGAATAAATACACAATAGCCTACCATTTTTCACAAATGAAGGAGAAGTAAGAGAATGTTTTTGAGCATTGTCTTTCCAGTGATTTAAATCAGAGCTTCCCAAGTCGTGTTCAGTAAGTCAGTAACAGGTATACAGGCAATATAGTGCAAAGCATACAGTAAGGGTTTAATGAATGTTACCTTAATTATTTGTATATATAATTTCCTTCCCTTTGTCCTTTTTTAAAAAAAATCCTTTTTAGATATTGGAGATATAGTGAAGAAATGAAAACCATGGATCCCGGCTATCCCAAACCTATCACAGTCTGGAAAGGTATCCCTGAATCTCCTCAGGGAGCATTTGTCCACAAAGAAAATGGTATGTAATGTATGTATTATACATTTCATGAATTAACTGTTTCATAATGCATTCTACTTGTTTACTGTGTTCAACCACTGGAAAGTACCATATACTGTTCCTAAAAGTAATATTATGCTGTAGATATTTTTATTGTCTCAACTTATTATAATTTATAAAAATCATTAGGAAAAAATTAAAGAAATATTAAATGGAGGGTATGCATATTTTTTAAGTAACCTCACCTATACATCTATTGAAATTCCTATAAATATATGAATAACAAATATGTGGGAAAGAAGCTAGTTAAAAAGAAGGCATGTTGATCCTCAGCCTCTATGAATATAAGACCAGAAAACTAGATGGTGCCTGGCTACGACTGTCAACCACTCAGAGGGGGATCTTTGTAGGAGATCCTGGATAGAGTGGGAGAGCAATGTGGAACAAAACTCAAAATCATTTAAAAAAAAAAAAAAGGACCAGGTTTGCTGGTCTGATGGAGGCCTATGAAACTACTGAGACTGTGGCCTCTAGCTGCCCTTCAGGTCTGGAATAGCACCCACTCCTGTGGCTTCCAGCCGAGCAAGAGACAGGCATATGAGCTGAACATTTACAATAGGTGGATGCACTCCTTGGAGAGGTTGATCATGGGAGAATAGAAGGGCTGTGTATACAGCAGGAGACAGCTCAGAGGGCAGGAGTGCATGGGAGGGAAGAACACAGGGAAGAGGTAACTATGGGGAGGAAGTGTGAAGGGAGTTGTTGCATTGTGGTAAATTGTAGTCAATATCTTAAGATAAACGGTTTGTGAGCTGCTGCATGGAAAGCAAATTTGCTCTGTAAATTTCGCCCAGATCACAATACAAATTAAAAAAGAAGAAGAAGAAAAAGAAGAAGGCATGTCATAAATGAGAGCTGAGGCACAAAGATACTGGTGATAGTCCATGCTAGGGATCATATTTTTCATGTACTCCTTGAGTTCAGAGTCAGAAAACAAAGAGGAGCCCACCTTCATACAGTCAGGTAGAGTGCATATATGATTACATAATAACAAGAAAAAAGGCTGAGAGTTGCTCACTTACCTTAGTATCCATATCAGGATTTTAGATTGAGCCAGCTCCCAAGTGCAGTTTAGCCAAGCCATAGATAACCATTACCCTAATCTGCTGGCATATATGCAAAGTCTGAACCTATCTATCCTTATTCAAAAATTAGTTAATAGGAATGAATAATAAAAATTTGAAATGGAATAGATACACAATGCTCCAGAACAAAGGAAAGAAAGAGACATCATTTTGAAGTAGAGAAAAAGAATTCCTGATCGAATGACTTACAATAGGAATCAGAAGATAATCATATATTAAGTGAGTCCTCGTAGCATAAAAAGTCTATATCATATGCAGAAAGAGTAACAGTAAAGATAAAATGTATTAGAGGAAGGAAAGTGCAGACAAAGGAAAACAAAAAATAGGGGAAATGAAAATTGACACCACCGCTGGAAACTATGACTGATCATCAGCATATTACGAGAATTACAGAAAACTTTACACCAAGGGTAAACTTGGAGACCAACTGTGGTGGTGGGTGAGTGAATACTAATGAGAAGAGCAGATGCACCAATACTGCTTTTGAGCATTGTTATGTGTAATGTTATGCTACTTTCTGTAATAACACCGCACAAGTAAAACAGTGTAAGCAGAGGCAAAATCAAAACAATCCCTGATGCCGAGACAATAGCACTTGCTGAGAATTAGTTTTTTTGTGTGTATTTCATTGGTTCAGAGAATTAAAGAACTGAGTTAAAATAGAGACTGTATGTGACAGAAACAGAAATCCATAAGGAAAGGACAGATTAAGATGAAAAAATACCTGTTTGAAATAAACAGGAAATCAAGAAAATAAAGTAAGCCACAGTGCAATCGCATTGAAGGCAGTAAAATAAGATCCATAGTGTGGATAAAAACTCAAGAAACTCTTCAAAATTCAGATGAAATGACTCCCGCCCCCCAAAAAAAAGAAAAAAAAAAATGTGAAAGATAATCTTACTGAAGGCAGGAAACTAAGATCACCTCTAACAATAATAGCTGGCTCCAAGGAAAGAACTAGAACAATTTTATGAAAGGGATTCTAAAAAAATACTAAGCATAACTGGTTAATGAAGGAGACTTCCTGAGATTAGATCAAAGTGGCTTATTATATCCCAGATAGAGCTGCTACTTATTGACTTCTTACCACTGCATTTTTGTTGTTGTTGTTGTTGTTGTTGTTATGTGCTCTCAAATCAGACCTGACTCATAGCGACCCCTCCTTGGGTTTCCAAGGCAGTATCACTACGGAAGTAGATTGCCCCATCTTCCTTCTGGGGAGTGGCTGGTGGATTTGAACCACCAGCCTTCTGGTTAGCAATCAAGTTCCTTAGGCACTGCACTACCAGAAATAATAGTCATCACATCTGGTCAAATGTCTAAGGCATTTGACTGCTAACCAGAAGGCTGGCAGTTCAAATCCAACAGTCACTCCTCAGAAGGAAGATTGAGCAATCTACTTCCATAGAGATACTGCCTCGGAAACTCAAGGAAGGGTTGCTATGAGTAAAATTGACTCAATAGCAGTGAGTTTGGTTTTTTTGGTTTTATAAACAAAAAAAATTAAACCAAGATCTTTATAGTGGTTAACTCTAGAAAGCTTGATAATTTTTTTTTTCTTTTCTTGTCTTTATTCCTTTTCTAGATGAGTATGAAAACCTTTATAATAAAAATAACTAGTAATACTCTATGAGGATGAGCCTACTATGCACGTGATATTTGACATTCATAAAATCAGAGATGATAGGGCACTGAAATGTTTCCCCTAGTCCACTCTTCCACCAATATAGGAATTATTTTAATTGGATCTACTCTTAATGGCAATTTTCCAAAAGAAGGCCATAAACTTAAATTTTTAAGGGTATTTTTCAAATTAAGATGTAATATACTTCTCTTTAATATCTACCTATTGATATTAATCCTGCCACCTTGACTAATGAAATATAAATTTTTTGTTCCACTTATTGGTTTGTTATATAAATTGCCTAATTTATCTGCCACAAATACCTCTTCAACCCAGTTATTATTATTTATACATGGGGGAAATCAACACTCAGCTACTTTAAGTAATTTATTCAAGAACATACAGTTAAGACATGTATCAAAGTTTGGAAACGAATACTCTAGCCCCCAGAGAATGTGCTAAAATGCTGTCACCAAAGAGAAAAAGTTAATATTTTTCTACATGATAGTCATTAAAATAATTGAAGATGTGTTACGTTTTAATGCAATTCTCACTTGGTCATACCAAAAAACCCCAGCTATCTCAGGTCTTTGCCATCATCTTCCTGCTTTGGACCAATGATTGTCTTAACGTAACAATTCTCTCTCTCTCTCTCTCTTTTTTTTTTAGCCCCTGTAAATAACTACACTATTCCTAAGAAGAAATGACTCATGCAAAATATAGTGAAATGCTTCTTTCTTAGCACTCATTACTCAAGAGCATTTTAAGTAACAGCATAAGATTTTTAACATATTGTGTTAAAGAATTACTACATTCCCACCTCCAGGATGTTTCTACAGTAACTGCTGTCAAGATACACCTCCCAGGAATTTTATTTTCTCTCCTTGGGAAATACAATTTTAAAATGAGTTCAGAATTATATTTTTAACATTGCGGTCTTTTTTCTTAATTGGTTACAAGCCAGCTTTTAACTTTAAATAGTTTGGATCTTTCTATTCATCCAAGTGAATAGAATGTATCAGAATAGAGAATATATCAGCTCTCCACCCCCATATTCACTCTTCTTTATTAAAATCCACAAATTTGAGTCAAGCAAATAAAATTTCCACAAGACTCACTATATTCATTCACATTTACTAAATGCTGATATCTTCTTATTGATAAGTATGGAAGAGTGGAAAACAGAGAGAACACACTGGGACTGTTATTAAGGAACAACCACTGCACATTCACACACACACACACACACGTACACACACACTCACTCATATATATATATATAT
>NW_006922066.1:1012180-1013007 GCF_000298275.1 Orycteropus afer afer
GGCAATCCTACTTCCGTAGTGATACTGCCTCGGAAACCCAAGGAGGGGTCGCTATGAGTCAGGGCTGACTCGATGGCACATAACAACAACAACATGATTTTCCTGCATTGATAAATTTCTAAGAAGACACTCTTATTTGTCTATATGAAACATTCCTATTTGGTAATATTTCTAGTAGTTTCATCTTAGAGCACTGTAACTTCAAATATCTGTCATATACATTTCAGCTGAATTTCACATAAATTTTGTGAGTTAACCATGACTATACTGACAGTCATCTATGTCAATTCTTTAGATACTGCCTTCAAGGAATACTAGTCAGCTCTATCCCTACACTACAAAAAAGGCTAATGGATCATCTTTATTTTCAAAATATTTTCCTGTTAGAAAATGTGGCATATACAAGTGTTCAGATAAACATTTAATAAATTAAACTATGTTATATGAAAAAGTTGTAAATTTATCAAATTGGCATATTAGTTAATCCACAATATTTAGGCTAAAATCAGGGCAAATTCTCACCTCTACTATTTTTTCTACAAATGATTAACTGTAATGTTAGTTAATTCATTTATGATCATTTCATCAATTAAAATTTATGTTATTATATTTCAATGCTTCAACAAATAAATGTACTCACCAACTTCTGATCTACATCTGATAAATCAGAAACTTATATTATACTAGAGAGACTTTTCTGAACCATATTTTCATTTATAAAAGTGTAATTTTAAAGTAAAATTCAAGGCTTTTTAATTCTTAACAATTAAATATTTTAGAAAATTTTAGAAAAGGTTTATATTTCAAACTAACTCTTTACTACAAGA
>NW_006922066.1:1013107-1080138 GCF_000298275.1 Orycteropus afer afer
ATTACTTAAAAATTTAGTTTTATAAATATTTTAATAAATGGAATTCATCTAATAAAAACTATAGTCAACTTAATCTTGTTTGCTTCTTAAATGAAAATAATTAATAAGGTGGATAAAAAAGACTTTTTCTATTGAAATGAAAACAATAATTAAAATATATAATAAGGCAGCTATGTTGGACAATATCTCATTATATTTTAAAGACCTATCAGACGCACTAGCCACTCCAGAAGGAAGCTTGGGCAATCTACTTCCATAGCGATACCACCTCGGAAACCCAAGGAGGGGTTGCTATGAGTCAGGTCCAACTTGATGGCATAAAACAACAACAACATCCATATAAAAGTCAATAGTAAAGTCAAGTCTAATATAACAATAATAATAATAATAATAATACATTAGAGCCTCACTGATCTCTTTCTCCGAATTTCTCAATTTGAATAATGGAGGTAAGAATTCATGTGAAGTTGCTACTCTTAATAAGCATTACCACCTACGACATTATAACATCAAAATTGCTCTTAAAAAGAAAACAAAATACAAGTACTTAAATATTTCTTCTACCAATTGCCAATTGATAAATTAATTAAAAATATATGTATTGAGAGAGATTTTGTGGGTTGGGGTATGACAGATTTAAATTTACAAAAGATTCCTGGCTGCTTCTCAAATACTTACATTATTTAACCCCTACTGACTAGATTCCTTATTTCTAACAAGTACATTCCCTAAGCTATAATTCTACTCCTTAATATGGAGTGTGTTACTATAAAATTTGGCCTGCATACTGTCTTAATATGAAAATAGAAACTTCTGAACCTTTCCACACTGCCAGTAACTTTTCAGTAATTAGCTTTGGCTAAAATCTAAAGATAAGGAGGACACTGACAGCTGTTGATTTTCAATTTGTAAACAGAGAAGTACAGTCTCCTGTTTGGAAGGCTTTTTTTTAAATTTTTATCAGTGCCATTTTTGATCTGTGATCATCTAATGTACTCTTATTTGGCAGGCCCTCAGAATTTCTTCATCCAAGTTTGTTGAGTAATTATATTGAATTTCATTAGTATGATCAAATACCAGCTCCCTCCCCAAAAATTTAAATCTGCCTACACCTGTTTTCAGTTGGCAAACTGCCTGATTACAAAACTGACCTCTGAAACTAAAAGCAACAGCAGAATTTCCTGGCATGCACAGAATCTTTTCCAGAATAAAGTGACCTGAAGTGATGACCCAGCCAAGTTTATTGAGAGACGTCCGAGTTCTTCATTTCATGGGATGATTTCTATCACAGACTGTGATGTTTTACAAAGGTGAATTTGTTAAAAGACAAAATGAGTCAGTCTTGGCAAAATCATGATGTGCTCAGTCTCTAGATCTAAACCAAGATTTAAATCCTACTTTCTCCAGGACTTGGACATTTTATCTTACCTCTGAGCCTCAGAATCTTTGCCTGAAAAGTAAGGGTAATTAATTCTACCTCATAGAGTCATTGTAAAAATTAAGTGAAATTGCATATACCTCATTTTAAACAGTGCCTCCTCCATAATACATGATCGATAAAATAGAAAAACATAAACAAAATATTCATTGATGATTATAAACTTCAAGTTGGATAACTCCCAAAATGTAGTTTGTTTAAATAATTATAGCATCTGAAACACTTCTTCTTGCCTTTTTGAATTTATGACAATGTAAAAATTACGTGCAAATAGTATAATCACAAAGAAATGTAACAAAAAAGGACTACTGATAAAAGAAATACTTGAATATGTTCTCAAAAACACCCAAAAACTTATAGAGAATATTCCTAGAAAAACTTGTGTCTATAGTCTAATAATCATGAGTTTTTGAAGTCTTTTACCTATATCTGTAAATGTTTGTGGCATACACTTTGCTGAATTATTTCAGTCTTGCACATACGCCCCTTCCCATGAGATAGATTTCACTTACTAGTATTAAAGATATAATTATAGATTTATTAATGCTCCACTTTATCTTTAAAAGAATTAATATTGTTGTTATGTGCTGTCGTGTCAGACCCGACTCTAGTGACCCCTCCTTGGGTTTCCGAGGTGGTATCACTACAGAAGTAGATTGCCCAACCTTCCTTCTGAGGAGTGGCTGGTAGCTTTGAAACACCAGCCTTCTGGTTAGTAGTCGAGTGCCTTAGGCCCTACGCTACCAATACTGATTTTTAAAGTTCTGTAACTAGGTAATAGATATCTAACCAAATAAATAAGTTAAATGGAGGGAACAAAAGGAGAAGGGACAAAAAGTAGGCATAATCCACAGACAAAAAAGAGGTTATTACACAATAAATACTTACTTGCTTTTTAAGCTTCCCAGCAGACAAAGGGTAACATCTTCAATTTTATGATTTATTGTGTAAAAGGCAAAAGCAAGCCTACTGTTAAGCAGAAAGACAATCATTCCATACACTAAAATGATAAAATACTAGTAATAAAAATTTTTCCATTGACATATGTCATGGAGAAGTCATTCATTCATAAATGTATTGAACAATGGCCTCAATAGCAACCTTCTGGGAAAACATTGTCTCAGTTCATTAAGCTGTCTTAGCATCTTTCGATAAATGTTGATATCACACTAATGTATAATTCAGTAGCAGCAATCCTGTAAACAAGCAATAAGATATATTTTTCTTTCTGGTGTGGACTAGGGCTAGATTATAAAATATCAAAAGAAAGAGATGTTTAACACAGTCTTCTTGGATTTCTTTCTCTTAGACGGGCTTACCATATACCTAAAAGAGTACCAAGTCATATATGCAGTTTTTGGAAGATAGTAGCCAGAACTATTTTGACAGTCAGCTGAGCTGAGGATAGTTTTCTTCCTATGAAGACAGGATATCCTTAACATATTCCTTAAAAAGTAGCCTATTTAATGAAAACATCTGTACATATACAGGTTCACAAATAAGTGATGCGTGTGTTTTTCCCCCTAGGCTTTACATATTTCTACAAAGGAAAGGAGTATTGGAAATTCAACAACCAAATACTCAAGGTAGAACCTGGATATCCCAGATCCATCCTCAAGGATTTTATGGGCTGTGATGGACCAACAGACAGAAATAAAGAAGGACACAGCCCACCAGATGATGTAGACATTGTCATCAAACTGGACAACACAGCCAGCACTGTGAAAGCCATAGCTATTGTCATTCCCTGCATCTTGGCCTTATGCCTCCTTGTATTGGTTTACACTGTGTTCCAGTTCAAGAGGAAAGGAACACCCCGCCACATACTGTACTGCAAACGCTCTATGCAAGAGTGGGTGTGATGTAGGGTTCTTTGTTTTTTTTTTTCCTTTCCTTTCCAGGAGTTTGTGGTAACTTGAGATTCAAGACAGGAGCTGTTATGCTGTTTCCTAGCTAGGAGCAGGCTTGTGGCAGCCTGATTCAGGGCTGACCTTTAAACCGAGAGGGTCGCTGGTCCTGCACATGAGTGGAAATACACTCATGGGGAAGCTTCCATGATGCACAGTATCTGCCGTTCCTCAGTCCTTTGTCTTTCTTTGTCATTCAGTTCTAGGCCTTTCCTCTGCACGCTCAATGCCCAGTAAATTTTCAGGATTACTAAAGAAGAGGAAAAAAAAAAGAAGAAAAGAATCTTCTTAAAGGTTTCTAATATTATTTTCCTTCTGAAGTCTGAGCCCATATCTGGGGGGAGGGAAGCAAAACAGAAAATCCATGATTTTTTGCTTTAAAGCAAGGGGGGAAAAAGATTTTTTTGAAAAAAAAAAAAAAAAAGGGAAAGAAAGAAACACCCACCATTGAACTTTCAGGAAAGTGTGAAGACCCAAAACAGCTTTGTCTCCAAAGAAGATAGCTCTCTGACTGCTACGAATAGTCTCCTACGCACCATTTTGTCAGGTGGGAGATCTGGAATACACATGCAGGACTTTAGACTGTTGGGACAGCCATTTTCCAACAAACAAGGGGCCAAAATATCTGCAATATAGTAACAGCCTTAATAATACATCCATTTTTCGTTTTCTACAGCTGTTCTCAGCTATGTCCTCAATGTTTCATCGCATTTATATTCATAGCTATAAAACAGGACCTTTTAATTGTTTTGAAGTGTTTCTAAACCCCTTCTTGCCACCTTCCCCTACATCATTGTGATGATCTCCCCAGGTTGTATTAGGCCATTGCCCCAGGCCTTTCATGGGTCTGTCAGGAATATTCATTATAATGTGGAGCAACAAGCAGTTTGTCTCTGAAGTGGATTAAATTGACAGTTGTTTTACAAGGGTATGTGACACTAGTAATACATTGGTGTAACCCTTTGAGAACTATCAGATCAGCTTTCAGAGTCTTAGTGTTGTCAGCCTTGGTATCTGATAAATTAGAGAACTGAACTGGGCAATGGTGAAAACAGGGCACGTGCTGAAGAAGTTCAGGTTTTTAAAACAGATATCCTGTAATTCCATGTAATTTTTTAAGTGGTTCACAGTACTACATAAATGCATTTATAACAAACAGAAATGATGTTACTTGCCAAAAGTTTTCTGGCAAATAAAAAGGTATATTTTATTAAGTATCTCGTAAGACTGAAATTTTATTTGAACAACTGGTTATAATAGCCTAAGTCTTTTCTTTTTTTTTTTTTTTCTTAGACATATTGAATTTCTGTTTTAAAATCCATTGCATGAAAATTCAATTTGACTTGGTACATGCAGTTAGCATTGCTGTTTTAAAAGCAAACAAAAATGATGACTCTGAGGTTGCATGAGTATCCTCCAGTGCATTATCTATTGCATGTCAACCATAGTTCTCAAAGGGTTAGTATGGCTTCTGGCATTTAGCCATGCTTTTGATCACTGACAGAGCCAAGAGACCACCAAAGCATTTCATTGTTGAGTGTAATTTGTCCTAACAGCAGTATTGTCATTTTCATGTGACCTGCAGAGCAGGTTTGTATCAATATTTTTTTCCTAGAGAAAAGTCAGCAACTGACAGACCTCTTTATTGATTTTTAGGAGCTGCTTCTTGCAGTGAAAGGCTTTGCAGCCACTGGGCTGTGAACTTATTAGAGATGGTCAGACCGAATGCACCCCATGAGTCAGACATTGGCTTTGTGTGAAAGCCAGCTTTTGAGGGGATTAGCTTTTGAAACAATGAACAGCTTGCCTTGAACTTGACTATTGATCTGTTGACTGTCATTAACAACAACTTAAACATTGTCTTCTGTGAAAAAAAATTTCCTTGAAGAGTCCTGTTCTATGTCTTTGCCCTTTGACCTTTAACTTGCAAACTGGCACAAACTGAAGGAAATCTGGTGTTGCTTCTCCATTTGGATTGTTTGATTTGTTCTCTAAAAACCTAGTAAGCATGAACTATTTCCTTAGAGCGGGGCAAGGAAACGTGTTGATGGTAGATTTGCAGATGGACACTTTGCTCTATACATGCACACTCTAAATATGTCCTATAGGTAGAAGTGATTTTCCTTTTCCTTTTAATATAATTTCAAGTCCAATTTTATCCTTTTAGTAAAAACTATAAAGTCTATAGGAGAAAAAAGAAAAAAAAAAAAAAAAAACCTCAAATACTTGAATGGCCAGTGTGGCTTTTATATAAAGCAGGAATTTTATACTAGTGAAAATTTCTTACTCATTTGCTAATAATACACATTTCCAGATGATTTTTAATGAGTGTAGGTATACCTTCTTATTTGGAAATGGATAGTTTGGCTGCCTTCAATTTATATTGATACTCAACATAGCATGGAAATTAGAATGCCTTTTGTTTAAACTACATGTTTATGATTTGGTTGGGGTAAATATTTTGTAATTTGGGTGGTATGCTGCAAAGCCTTGCAGATTGTTATTTCTTACAACCTGATCATATATACTATAAGCCTAAGAAAAAAGAATGGTGAGAAAGAGGTATGGCTTTACAGCAAAACATTATACAATACAGACTGTATTTTGACAAGATGTCAAAGACTATGTACATGTGGACCAAGAAAGCGAGGAGAGAGAATGAGAATCCATGCTTTAGCTTTACTTCCATGCTTCCATTCTAGATGATGCTGGTGCCATTAAGAGTTAGTCACTGCTGCTGAGCGTGGAAGAGGATACCCACAAGCTCATTTACTTGTGGGAGGGGTTAATCTTTCTAGGACTTGATGTCAAGGAAAAAATGGCAATTATGTTGTGCTAAAGATAGAAATGAGGAATGGTGTCATTTTGAATCATATACAGATCATTGAGGAGCTCTATCAACTTGCTTTCAGAATTGATTTTGTTTTCTCTAAAATGAAAAAGAAACTGAATGAGCAATCTGTTACTTCTCTACTCACTTGCCATAGTATCTTGTTCATCATAAGACTTTAAGTTTATAAGGGCTAAAAAATAATCACAGCATTAAGAAGGGAAGACGACTATCATTATGCTTGAATTCTGGCAAATGTCATGGATCAGGGTTGGGTCATATTTACTTGAATATGAGGTGAGATTTATGTAAGGTGCATATATGGCTGTTCAATCGACAAACTTCCAAATAATGATCTGACTGTGACACTAGAAGAGATAAGGAAACAATGAGTGCAACATAATCACAAACATTATGATTCTGTTTGTTAATTGTACACCAGGCTCTTTGTGAATATGTTTGCTGACTCCTCTGCTTCATGGAGTTTGAAAAACAACTCAATTTTAATGAAATAGTGTGAAAGAGACATTACTCTAGCATATATGAACAGTAATTAAAAAATAATGCAAGATACATTTTTATGAGTGACCAACATAATGTACCAGTTCAATATCAATGGAAACACATAATCTAACTTTCTAAAACAATTTTATCCTATCATCAATAACACAAAAGTAGTCCTGATTCAATGTGCTGGACTACTAACCAAAAGTTGGTGATTCAGACCCACTCAAAATCTCTGTGGAAGAAAAACCTATGGATCTACTCCTATAGAAACTACAGCCAAGGAAACTATATGGGACAGTTCTGTTCTGTCACATGGAGTCCCTATGAGTCAGAATTGACTTGATGGCACCCAACAATAACAAGAAGACAAATTTAGACAGACCTGGGTTTTCTCAAATGAAATTTATACCCATTCACAATCACACACACAAAAATGGTTCTATTTCACTTCCTGCTCCATTATTTCTCATTGCTTTATCTAATATAAACCCAAGTGTGAACATGGCTATGTTATTTAACTAAATTGTCTACATAGTTTATAATTTAAGTAAAATATTCTTCTATATAATACTGAATGAAGCATTAAAATAGCTGATGAGCCTAAATTAGAGAATTTACTCTGTAAAGCAGGAATTCTACATCAGACCTGTCCAGAAGGTGGTTCATAACATACCTGAAAATTATGATAATTTTATTGACTGATGGAGAAGCAAGTGTCTGCTAAGAATGCAATCGCAGTGGACCAATGCAGAGGCTCCAGTTCCAACTCATAGCGACCCCTCCTTGTGTTTCCGAGGCAGTATCTCTACGGAAGTAAATTTCCCAGTCTTCCTTCCAAGGAGTGCTGGTGGGTTTGAACCGCCAGCCTTCTGCTTAATAGTGAAATGCCTTAGGCACTACACCACCAGAGCTCCCAATCGCAAAGGTAACATAGCTAAATTAGACACTAGCAGAGACAACTTCTGTTATAAATCAGAAGGCAAAGCTTTTCTGAATCAGATGTAATAAATTACTAAGTAATGATTACTGGAAAATAATTACTAATAAATGATATAGAGTGGTTTAATGAAATATACAAAAGTTACTTTTGATGGTCAGATTGCCTATAATCTTTTTCTATTAATACATAATTCGGAGTTTTCATATACTATATATTTATTATTCCCTTTCTGTCTATGATCAAAAATCATAGTATGGTGGATAAAAACATTGCCAACACTTCACTGGTAGTTCCAGTACCTGGGTAGTGATCTATATACTGGATCCTAGGGGTAGTAATATAATACTTGCAAGTTCTGTATATTATTATGCCTGTATTTTTAGCATGGTACAAATGCACACCCACTTTGTGGGTGTTAACAGTAGAATGAACAGTGTGTCCATATTGACTAAGCTCAAAGTGCTATCTGAAGAAAAATGGATGTTATAATCAAATAGACTGAGTTAACACAACAGTCATGAAAATATATGTAAATAATTCAGGGTTTCAGATTTATTCCCAGAAACTAATAAATGCTATGATTTTCTGAGAATATTGAGTCTGTGAGACTGTAGGATATTCTGAAACTGCCTTGTGGATGGTGGTTAGATAAGCTTTTTCAGAAAATAGAGCCAAGGGTTCATTTAATTTGATGATTTTAAGGGGCATATTCCAAACTATGACAGATGTCAAACAGAACATGCCATCTAAAACAAAAATGTTAAACTCACATGAGCTATTACAAATAGCTATAAATACAGTCACAGTCATCTTATCATCCCATGAGAGGTATCAAGTTACTCAGATTAGAGGATCTAACTAGACCATTCATTGCATTCACCTTCATGATACAGATTTATCATGACCATGGGAAATAACTGAGAAAAGTATGTGTCTGTTTATAAAACTGCAACTCTATTTAATAAAGAAAGCAGTAACCAGTGAAAGTACACCATAAATTTGAAAGCTAAATATATTTTAAAGATGATGGAAATGGAGAAAAAGGAAAAATGAGTCTTTTGTAAAATTAACAATATAATAAAAAGACTATAATATTCTTTAATAATAATATTGGAAATTTTAAATTAGCAAGTGTAAGAATACTACAGAAAAATATAACTTCATGTTCTTCACACTAGTGATGAGTATGTGATCTATCAATGTATATAGTCAGGTAGGGGTCATTAGATGTTACCCTGCTTAAACACATCCAGTATTCATGCATTGACATGTAAGCTAAAAATGTTTGAGTTAGGTGTTTGGTAACCACAATTGCAAAGATACATAATGTTCAAATTTCCTGAGAAAAGCCATTTCTCTGGGATAGACATTTACATCTATCTGCAATTATAGTATACCACACACACACACACACACACAGACCACTTGGTATAGTAGCAAAGAAGTTGCCTTAATATTCTGGTCTTATCTAATTGTAACCTTTGTCCTTCAGTGTACTACGCAAATTATTTTCATTTGTTCTCATTGGTGTAATGTTGGAATGATTCTGAGGTTTTTTAGGTCAGATTCATAACATCCGATTATAAATATCATTTTCAATGTTTAATATATATGTCTATTTTGAAATTTAAACCAATAGTATATAAAGCCTTAGAATGAACATTGATTTGACAGATTCGAAGAAATTGAGTGAATAACAGATATGATATTATAAAATTCCTATCAGTTTTCTGGTGGAATATTGACATAAGAAACTTCAATTTTTAAGCACAATTCTGAGCATACAAATGGACATGACATGCAGCATTTCTTAGAACAATGCAAATTCTCTACGTTAAGTAAGGTTATAAAATCGTAAGAAACTTAGTGCTGCAAGAACGGCTTCAAAGGCACCACAGCTAAAAGTCTTTAAGGAAAATGAGGGCAAAACGAGTAACTCATGGTCAGTGAATAATAAATATAAATAAAAGCTTACTTATGATAGATATTTATTTATGAAGATTTATGAAGATTCTATATCTTTTCCATTTAAAGAGTTTCTTGTCCTAGAATTTATACTAACATTGTCCTGGGAATAATAGTCAAGTAGGCACATGATCTCATGTTAAAGGATTAATTGGACACTATAAGACAAATACATCATAAACTAGAATGCTGTGCTGATTCACATAACTTTGCCATGTGCTCTGCTTTAGAGCTGGATTTATATGCCCTTAGGAAGGGGAAGGAAATCAAATACAAATATGAAAATATAATACCTTTATCATGTTAGGCCAGTAACACTTCACATAGAAAAACCAGAGGGAGAGAATAGTGAACAAGAATAAAATGATTAACTTTTTGACTTAGGAAGATGTTTCTTGAGTCTTTTACCTAATTGTTCATATCCATAAAAATATATTGTTCACAATACAGACATTTCTGTAGCACTTGGTTTGTAGGTAGATTGGATCCCAGGCATAATGTTTTTTGACACAGACCTTTTTATACATGTCTCATAAATTGAAGCTTTGGTGAGATGTGACTGCATGGTAGGATTCCTTTTCCTAGGATAGTATATGGTGCTGCTTGTACTTGCAACCCTGTATATGAATGTATTGCTATGTTGGCCTGTCTTGCCAATATGGGTGACTAAAGCCTGATGTGAGCTTTTGGAAACTCACTTGGGATGCATGTTTCATTTGCTGTTTTGTAATGCCAGTTTAAACTCGTTCCCTCTCTCCATATTGATACTTCAATGGTTAAGGTAAGAGATGGAATGAATGATTTTGGTGGTAGCGTGAGGGTTATTCTTCAACAATGTCATATTTCTGTTACCACTGAAATAATATCACAGAGGCCACATTTTTGCCTGTCTTCTTAATAGCTCTTTTGTGTATGGTACTGACTGGGTAAAACTAGGTTTTTAGTTCTTTTTATCATTTACTTCTTTTATCTCTTACATGGAATCAGTAATTTCTTCAAAGGTTCATAAATATAAAATTTTAAAAATCTCACTTTGTTGCTTCCGAAAAAACGCAATTTCCAAGCAAAGGTGATTGTGTGCCTGATTTTTCTGCTCCTCCAGTTCTGAAATTGTCAGTTTGTCTTTGGTTTGTCACCTGCAAATGTAGGTGGCTGAGAGGGATATAACATTTTATGTTGTCTCATGCAGTCTCTGCCTACTTTGCATTCCTTTCCATTTCCACCTTGTCCCTTTTCTACAGATTTTATTTCACCTGCCCTTAGTGGAAAACCAAATTCAGTGACATTGTGCATCAGAGGTGGTACCCAGGAAATAAGTCTTTGTTAGTCAGTATTTTCTTCCACACATTTCATGCAAAGAATGTTTCCTGTAAATTTAACATCCTCCCAATCTCTTTCATTAGGTTCTAACTTTTTTAGAGACTACTTAGTCCCCTGAGGAAAGAGAAATGCTGAGTATGATGGCTGTTGTCTGCTGATAAGACAGCTAAGGAAGTTCGCTTTTGGAGAATGTATCCTAAATAACAATGCAGGAAAGTAAATACCAAAATATAGTGTTCTGTTTAAAGTATATCATGGGTATATGAATGCCTCAAACCTTGATTCTTTGGTCTATATTTCTTTATTCATAAATTACATATATATTAGAAAGAGAGAAAAATAAAAGAATTGGGGTATTATAGTGGCAGCTTTTTGCTGCATTGATTTTGATTGCATCAGCATTTCTATTGACCTCTATTTTCAGGGGTTTTAGAAACTTGGCCATAAAAATTTGTTTCAGGCTTAAAAGTCTTGAAAGATTTTTTTTTTAAAGTATCTAGTTATAAACAAATATATCTTGTTTTTATATTATAGGAGGGAAATAAATGGAGTTTACTAGCTCAATTTTATGCTAATATAACTTTTAATAAAATTAATTTTTTAACAAAAACATAAAATCTAATTAGTCCATAGTCTGTTTATGGTTTTTTAAAGGAACCAATTATTGACATTAAGAAATTTGCCTGCTTCATCAGTATAGTAACCTTAATATGTTTTAAAATTGTCCACATGTGTTAACATTATCTTGATTCCAATAATGGATCAGTATGATAATGAATACAGATTTATTCATCCATGAAGCCATCTGGTAATAGAGAGTTGGAAATAGATAGTATATACGAATATATATATTTATTAGCTAGATTAAGGGGAAAATTCCCATAAATTTAGTTTGTCAATTAAATACCATATATTTAATAAGAAAAAAGAAAAATAATTGCACAGACATTTATCTTTCTAAGTCAGAAAGAGATGCAAGCAATTACAAAGGAACATTGTCTCTTGGGTAAACAGTATACATTTTATAACTTTTTATGGAAATCATTTTTCCTTTCTATATTGTGGTTATGGGAAATTAAAAGAATAAAATTAAAGCAGACTTTATTTAAATAACATTAAACTGTGAAGCAGAGAGAAACACCAGGAAATTAAATATTTAGGCCATTATCTTTTGCTTGTCTGATAATACTTTACCTTTATTTTAATTCCCCATGATGGTTTCAGTTATGGAGAGAGTATTAAAGTCTAACTTTTTTTTGCTCACATTAAAACTTAACATTATTTCGTTAAATTTATGATAATATGTAGTCTACCATGTGCAAGGAAAGAGAGAAAGAACACAATTATTTGCTGAATGAGTTTTAAGGCTTGCCAGTTGTTAGTGGCTTTTTTGCTCACATAGGATTCTGTACATTTATACCATCTTAAATCTGGCATTTTCTTTTCCCCCAGATAGCTTCTACTGACAAACACAAAGCTTGTTTGTGTGCAAATATAAGGCTAAATAAATGGTGCTAAAGTGTATTATGACTGTCAGATATAATCAGGCAAAATTTTGTGGTGCTTAAATTAATTTTTTCATTGATTGTATTGATCAATGCATTGAACAGTGTTTATTATTCACAAGTCGTCTTTTATTAGTAAATCAAGGCCGCATAGCACATTGTTAAATAAAATGGTTGACTAGTCTATGTAACAGCTCACCAAGCTACTATCTCTTTAACTCCTTATAATGTTGCGTCATTAAAGGTCAAGGGGTCATGCTATTAATCTCATTGCTGTAGCCCATTAACATGACTGAACTTTTTCACAAAGTACTTATGTTTACAATGCTATAACCCTTTGACTGCTGCGGCAACCTTTAACCACACAAATGTCACAAGCTAGAATCATCAGCATGGTTCTTGCCATGGCAATCAAAGAGTTAAGGGCTGTGCAGTGATTTCTTTTGTATTTATTAATTTATATTTATTTTGTTTTCATTCAAGGAGGGGACTTGGGGTGGGGCAGTTTTTGTCTGCTGTAAGTGTCTTAACATAGGGAAGGGTTAAATAAATGGCTTTTTATACTATTGCATCTTCTGTATTTACCATCAACTCATTGTGTTGTAATTAAAAAAAAAAAACTGTCAATAAATGAGAGAACAGAAAATGGTTCATAGACATTGTGGTTTTACTCAATGAATGACTTACATAAATTTAATATCAAGGTGTAGGATACGGCCTATAGCATTAGTCCTACTATCTATGTCTTTCTAATCAATATGAAGCAGAAAGTGAAAATTCTTAAGTAATTTCAGACAAAATCTTCTTTGTGTTTACCTGTATTTAATAAATATATCAGACTGGCCTAGTGAACTAGAAAATTGTTTAACAACTAACAAGATATACATGCTAGGGATTGAGGACAGGAGCAGAAAGTATTCATGCATGCAAATGCACTTCAGATTAATAGCAGTGTGAAGTTAATTCTTGTCAGTTTACATATGCCCTATGCATGTTTTCATTCTCTTTTATTCTGTTCTCTCTCCTTTGTGGAGATAAGCAGTCATGGAATGCAGATTCACATATCCACCCACTACCGGCAAGTTAATCTGGATGGCTCTATAGCCTCCCAAAATAATAGATAGAACATGGGATATGTTAAAATTTCCAGTACTATGAAACAAAATAAAGCAATAGATTTTTGAATAGATAAGTATAATTTATTGTTTAAAATAATAGAACATGTCAGTCTAAATAAATTTAATCATTAGTCCATTTTATATCAAAAATCTTCATCAGGGTCCCATTTGAGATCTTCTATTTCTTTTCTTTTCTTTCTTAAATAGATTCCTGGTGGTACAGTAGTTACACTCAGCTGCTAACCTGAAGGAGCAAAGTCATGGCAGTCTACTTCTGTAAAGATTATAGCCTAAGAGACACTAAGGGTCAGTTATACTCTGTCATATAGGGTCACTATGAGTTGGAATTGACTTGATGGCATACAACAATAACATTTCTTGCTCCTTTCTACAATAAAGGGTGGTCATGTGTAGAGAATTATCTCATAGAATGTAAGAAAAAAGATAACCATTTTCATATCTAACATTTTAATGAATTATGAGTTCTGTTAGCATAGTGCCTAAGGCACTTGACTACTAACCAATAGGCTAGCCATTCAAACCCACCAGCTACTCCTTGGACGGAAAGTTGGGCAATCTACATCCATATTGATACCGCCTCAGAAGCCCAAGGAGGGGTCACCATGAGTCGGTCCAACTCAGTGGCACATAACAACAACAACATGTTGAATACAGGATCAACTGTGAAATGTCTTTCTGAGAATCTCAAACAGTTGCATATAATCAAGTGCTGGACAAGGATTGTCCTAAATATATTATCTAATATGGGAGCTCTGGTGGCATAGGGCCTAGAGTATTTGACTGGTAACCAGAAGGCTGGTGTTCAAACCCACCAGCCACTCCTCAGATGGAAAATTGGACAATCTACTTCTGTAATGATACTGCCTTGGAAAAAAACAAAGAGAGGTTGTTATGAGTCAAAATCAACTCAACAGCAGTGAGTTGTTTTTTTTTGGTTTAGGATCTAATACATGTCAATAACCCAAACAGGCCCTCTGAGTTATAGAAAAAATTAGGTCTGAGTATTGGGAATAAGGATCTCTGGTAGCATAGTGCCTAAGGCACTTGACTGCTAACCAGAAGGCTGGCAGTTCAAACCTACCAGTCACTTCTCAAAAGAAAGGCTGGTCAATCTACTTCCGTAGTGATACCACCTCAGAAACCCAAGGAGGGGTCACTATGAGTCAGGTCCAACTCGACAACACGTAACAATGTTGGAAAAAAAATCAAGGTACACCAAAAAATATATCTTGTAAATTTTAATCCAAATGCAAAAGAGGAGTTCCAAAGCAAGGTAACTAAGATTATCAAAAAGACTTAAACTGGACAACATTTGGTCTCTAACGGAGGAACAGAGAATTGTTTATTAAATCTTAGAATTCTGGATCTAGAATGAATTCTTGGGAATTTGAAAATCTGTTTCCAAGAGTTTAAAGGAAGACTTGTAGATAAGGGTTGGTAGGCCTTTTGAATCTGTCAATGTGTAAGAATATAGGGAAAATAAATAAATATATATATATATATATATATATATATACACATACATACATACATATATATGGAGTTTTGGTAGCATAGTGCCTAAAGCACTTGACTGCTAACGAGAAGGCTGGTGGTTCAAATATATATGTATGTGGGAGCTCTGGTAGCATAGTGCCTAAGGCACTTGGCTGCTAACCAGATGGCTGGCAGTTCAAACCCACCAGCCACTCACAAGGAAGATGGGGCAATCTACTTCTGTAGTGATACTGCCTCGGAAACCCAAGGAGGGGTCTCTATGACTCGGGTCTGACTCAATGGCATATAACAACAATAACATACATGTATGTATGTATGTATGTATATATGTACAAGTCTTTTAAGCAAAAGATTAAAATTATTTTTATAAGGCTACTAAGGAGAAATATGTATTATGTGAAACTCTAAATATTAGAATCCAAGAATGAAACTATTGTATGTCCCTTGTTAATATCAAAGGAGCTCTGGTGGTGTAGTACCTAAGGCATTTGACTGCCCACCAGCCACTGCTGGAAGGAAGACCAGGCAATCCACTTCAGTAAAGATTTATTGCCTTGGAAACACAAAGGGGGTTGTTATGAGTCAGAAAAGACTCGGTGGCAGTGAGTTTGTTTTGGTTTGTTTATGTTATTATCACAGAGATCAAAATGAGCTAGAAATATTACCAGTCAGACCCTGTAGATCATTTATTTTTCATATATATATATATATTCATTTTTTATTTATTTAATGCCAAAAGAGACTATTTTATGAGATAGATAGATTGATGGTAGATATAGATAGATGATAGATAGATAGAGAGAGAGAGAGAGATGATAGAGATATAGATGGTAGGTAGATGGTAGGTAGGTAGGTAGGTAGGTAGATAGATAGATGGTAGATAGATAGATAATTGATACATATCTTGATATTTGCCACACTGAAGGATCAAATTATAAAAAATCTATCATGGATGAAAAGAAAGCTCCAGTTTGGGGTATTGAAAGCTTATTAGCATACTAGAATATTACAGCAATTTAAGTATTTAATTGAGCTCAATGTGTTCATATTTAAAATCTTTTTTTGAAAGTATGCATAAATGGGAAAAACTTCAACCCATCCCCCTTGAGTTACTGCTAGGTACATTGTTATATATCTATTTCTTTCCTTTAATTTCCTTGAATGATAAAAAATTTATAATCTATCTACTCCTTTCACTGTTTTATTCACTTCAACTTTGTCATATAATTTGGTCTCAATCCTCGTTATTTGACCTATTCTTTCAAAGGTAATTAATATCTTTATTCTCTTACTTGGCTTCTTAACAGCATTTAATACTTATGTTACTCTGCCACTAGTAATTTTCCTAAACAGCTCCTTGAGAATAAGATTTATTTTTTATTTCTCTCCAATCCAAAGAGCCTGGTAGAATACTTGAGTCCATAGCTCATTGTAAAATTTTGATTTCTAGACATTAGACTTTAGAGGGTTTTTTTTTTTTTTCTACCATGGCTAACTTCTTACACTTAATTCTTGTGAGCTCATGTATACCCTCTGTATAATTTTTAACTTCTTTTCTTCTATTCTTTCCTATGTGGAGATGAACAGTCATGAATTACAAATTCACATTTCCACATCCTTGCTGGCAGATTAATCTGAATAGCTCTATATACTCCCAAACTTAATATACCAATTAGTAAACTCATCATTATTTCTTTTCTCTCTTCAAAGTAAACATGCTTCCTCTTGAATTATCTAATTATATTGTTATTGTTGTTGTTGTTAGATACTGTGGAGTCAACTCCAAGTGATAGTGATTCAATGTACAACAGAAAGAAACATTGCACAGTCTTGTGCCATTCTCACAATTGTTGCCATGATTGAGTTCATTGTTGCAGCCACTGTGTCGATCCATCTAGTTGAGGGTCCTCTTCTTTTTCATTGACTCTCTACTTTACCAAGCATGATGTCCTTCTCCAGGGACTTGTCCCCGCTGATAACAAGTCCAAAGTATATAAGACAAAGTGATAGCATCCTTGGTTCCAAGGAATATTCTGGCTGTACTTCTTCCAAAACAGATATGTTCCTTCTTCTGGAAGCCCATGGTACATTTGATATTCTTCACCAACATCATAATTAAAATGCATCAATTCTTGTTTGGTCTTCCTTATTCATTGTCCAGCTTTCATATGCACATGAGGTGATTGAAAACACTATAGCTTGGGTCAGGCACATTTTAGTCCTCAAAGTGATAACTTTATTTATTTATTTATTTAGTTTTAACACTTTATGAAGTTCTTTGGCAGCAGATTTGCCCAATGTGATGCATCATTTGACTTCTTCTCTGCACTCCCATGGGTGTTGATTGTGGATACAAGTCAAATTAATCCTTGAAAATGCCAATATTTTCTGTTTATCATAATGCTGTTTGTGAGAATTTTTGTTTTCTTGATGCTGAAGTGCAATCCATGTTGAAGGCTGTGGTCTTACTATCTTCAGTAAGTGTTTCAAGTGCTCTTCCCTTTCAGCAAGCAAGGTCGTGTCATCTGTGTACTACAGGTTGTTGGTGTGTCTTATAGTCCTGAAGCCATGTCCTTCTTGTTAAAGTCTAGCTTCTCCGATTATTTTCTCCGCATACAGATTGAATGTTTTTGTTAGGTGCCATCAAGTTTGATCTGACTCATAGAGATCCCACGTACCACAGAACGAAACACTACCCACTCCTATCTGATCCTCATAATCATTGCTATGCATAAGCTCATCATTGCAGCCACTGTTTCAATCCATCTCGTTGAGGATCTTCCCTTTTTTCACTGACCCTCTACTTAACCGAGCATAATATGCTTCTCTAGGGACTTGTCCCTTCTGGTAACATGACCAAAGTATAAGAGACAAAGTCTGGCCATTTTCACTTCTAAAGGAGTATTCCAACTGTACTTCTTCCAAGATACATTTATTTGGCCTGGCAGTTCATGATATATCCAATATTCTTTGCCAGATTGAATAAGTACGGTAGAAGTATTCAACCTTGGTGCACACCTTTTCTGATTTTAAATCATGCAGTATCCCCTTGTTCTGTTCGAGTGATTGGCTCTTGGTCTACGTGCAAGTTCTGTTCTAATTCTATTAATATTCTCAGTTGCCTACCCATGGCAACTTGACACGTTCTTTGTCTTCTCCTTTTGCTTAACATGTCCACTCAACTTGGACATTTGTCAAGTCTATAAATTCTCCTACCGCAGTGTCATCAGCATTGGATTTTTCCTTGACATTATTGACTTATTTCGGTTTGCATTACTTTATGCCTTACAAAATGGCATAACTTTGTAACTGGTCTCCCTAACTCAATCTCTCTTTAAAAAAAAAAAAGTCTCTCTCTTCTCCAGTCCATCTGGCAAAATGATCTCAAATTAGGGTGTGAAATGCATCATTCCTCTGTAAGAAAACAAAGCTGTTAAAAAAACAAAGGTTTTATATGTGGACCCCCAAAAGCTTATTTTCAACTTGCCTTTCAAGCCTTTTTCCAGTAATAACGTTTTATACCTGAATCCATCTCCAAATATGCTGTGTATTCCTTCACCATATTTTCACTCATTGTGAATTCCACCTTCTCATTTTTATCTTTCCTGACCTCAAAGAATAGATAAAAGTCCCCTACTTTTGAAGCCTCAGCTCGTCACTTTACATCTTGATTTGCTTAGGTTGATTCCAGTTTATGACCATTTCCCTTTAAAAGTGTCCTAGATTAATTAAAGTTGTATGTTCATAGTTTTATGTCATTTTAAGACAAACCATAGTTTTAGGTGAACTTGCTTTTATTATTTCTTGTTAATGTCAGACTCCTTGGAGATTGTATTCTTTTTACTGTTTTTTCTCCTGCAGCACCTAATACAGTGCCATGCATAAAGAAAGTACTCCATTAGTGTTTATTGAGTAAAATTGAATTGTGCTTTTGCTATTATAATTAACATTATGGAAATTTTATTTTGCTGCATTGTTCATTCACTGGCCCATTTTTTAGGAGTCTAAATAAAGATATTTAAAGGCATTTTTTTCCCAAGATAAAATATTTTAAGTTATTGTCTTGATTCAAACCTTGCTTTATCCCAAAACTTCTTAAATGTTTTTCATTAAATCATAAAGAAAGCCTCATCTTATTTACATTAATCATCTGTTTGTACCAATCACTTTTCAAACCAAGAAGAAATTCTGCAGTAGCTCAGTGAAGTGGGAAGACCTGTGTTGTAGAGATAGTCAATAGTGAACATTGATCAGGATTTAATACATTAAATCTCATTTTTTTTCTTAAATGTATGCATAGATATAAAAGAAATAGTTTTTAACTTTCTTACCTTAAGATTACCTTATGAAAGAAATATTGTGTAAAGACTTTGGAATGGGATTCACTTTGCCTATCCAGAAAAAAAGGAGCTCTGGTGGCATAGTGCCGAAAGCATTTGACTGCTAACCAGAAGGCTAGTGGTTCAAACCCACCAGCCACTCCTCAGAAGGAAGGTTGGGCAATCTACTTCCATAGTGGTATGGCCTCAGAAACCCAAGGAGGGGTTGCTATGAGTCGGGTCCAACTCGACAGCACATAACAACAACAACAACAACAAATCCAGGAAAAAAAAAAAAAAGTGCAGCCTAAATTCTTGCAGGGCTGATTTTAGGTCTACAAGACAGAATGTTAAGCAAAATGTTCAGTCTGAGAGGCTGAGAGGTAACTAAGAGATCAGTGTCAGGGTTCAGAAGGGGAAGAGCCAGATCAAGAACTAAAAGCAGGACACAGATGAACGATTCAAGGCCAGTAAAGTTGAGAAATAGTTTTTTAAAGTTATCGGTTGCCTTAAACATTTATTATTGGGTCTTCACACTTACAATAACTTTCACCTGATAACTCTTTATAGATTTTACTTAGTGTGTGAAATGTATCTAAATCTATAGCATCACTTTCAGGTCAAATGGTTAATCAGGTATAGGCATATAATTTCACGCCTTCCCAAGCTCTGCTAAAACTACAGAAAATGGATTTTCTTTTTTTTTTTTTTTTGTCAAAGCCATAGGAGAAGGATACAAGAGGAGAGAAAATAGCAACAAAATATGAGATGTTAGGAGCAAAGAGATGTCTAGTAATAAACCTAGGAAACTAAATCATAAACTGTCAGGGGTAAACAGAGTACAAACCCCAAATACACAGCAGAGTGTGCTAAAGGATTAACTGCTGGAGATACCAAGTACCTGTAGAAATGGGGATGAATGGGTTGACTACATTAGAGAGGACTGGAAATCATATATAAGGAGCAGTTTAATACTCCAGATCCTGTCCAGGTCTCCCTGCCCTTGGGCAACTGACCAAGCAGAAAATTCAAGGTTGGTTATCTGGAGAAGATAAAAAGACAATCTCAGAATTGGGGAATGCTTGTGTTTTATACCAAAAAGGGGATTAAATGAACTACATTTTGAAAACTGAATACTGAGATACCAAGTTTGCTTCTGCTTTGGCAACAAAATGTCAACATCCAGGTTGTTTTATTTTTTTACTTTTGTTTTTATTTTCCCTTCTAGGCAAGAGAATAGAACACTTTTCTAGTGAATCTGACCAACTGAAGAGGAAAGATAGTAAGATTTTGTAATCAGGGATTCACCAACAAATGACCAGCAGGATTATCTTTCACAAAGGCTAGATTAACATGTTCCTCCAATGCAAATCAGTGTTTCCTGTCAGTTTTTTGTTCCTACCTGTTAAAGTTAATAAAGATAGAGACAAAAAAATAAATAAATAAATAACAAGCAATCAAACCAAAATAACTTGGAGGAAACATATTGTGCAGAGAAATATCTTTTTAAATTATCTTTAATATCCATGTTGTTGTCATTCTTAGGTGCAGTCGAGCTGACTCATAGCAACCATATGTACAACAGAGCAAAACACTGCCTGATCCTGCTCCATCCTCACAGTCTTTGGTATGCTTGAGCCCATCGTTGCAGCCATCTCGTTGAGGAAGTCAGTCCATCCCGTTGAGGGTGTTCCCCTCTTTTACTGTCCTTCTACTTTGCCAAGCATGATGTCATTCCCCAGGAACTGATCCCTTCTGACAACATGACCAAAGTACGAGAGATGAAGTCTGCCCATTCTTCTAATGAACGTTCCAGCTGTACTTCTTCCAAGACAGATGTATTCCTTCTTTTGACAGTGCATGGTATTTTCAGTATTCTTCACCAATACATATTCAAATGCATCAATTCTTCTTCGTTCTTCCTTATACATTATCTAGCTTTCACAGGCATAAAAGCCATTGAAAATACCATGACTTAGGTCAAGTGCACCTTAGTCTTCAAAGTGACATCATTGCTCTTTAACACTTTAAAGAGGTCTTTAGCCAGATTTGCCCAGTGCAATATGTCCTTTGGTTTCTTGACTGATGCTTCCATGGGTGTTAATAATGAATCCAAGGAAAATGAAATCTTTGACAACTTCAGTCTTTTCTCCATTTATTGTGATACTGCTTATTGGTAATGTCCACAAAAGGGGGAAAAAAAAAAAAATACTTACTTGGAAATTGAAAGCATGATAAGCAATGAAAGCTCAATAGAGAGTTTGGAAGATAAAGAGATATCTTATAGAATACCAAAAAAAAAAAAAAAAAGGAGAAAAAAAGATATTAAAAGAAAATTACTAGAGCAAATAACTAGGAAATTAACAGACAAGTCCCCAAGTCCAGGAAGCACAACATTCAAATTATTGGAGTTCCAGACAAAGGGTAAAAAGAAAATGAAAGAGAGAAATTGTCATCACACAATTCAGCAAAATTTCCCAGAATTTAAAGACATGAATTTCTGGATTGAAAGGACCTAAATTATCTCCAGTACAATGGATGAAAATAGTTACATACGAAGGCATATCATTTTGAAAACTCATAACCAGGAGGACAAAGGGAATACTCTACAAGCATTCAGAAAGAGGGTAAAACATTCACTTACAAAAGATAAGGAATCAAAATCTCTTCAAATTTCTCCACAGTGACATTGTAAACTTGAAGATCACAGAACAATGTCTTCAATTTTTTTTTAATGAAAATTAATTTCAACCTAGAATTCTGTATTCAGGCAAATATTAATTAAATATGGGGTAGAATAATGACAAGGAAGTTCTCAAAAACATTTCCACTGATCTGTCATTCCTTAGCTAGAGAATGTGCACCACTAAATGATTACTCCAAGAAACAGGCATTGAATTCAGAAAGAAAAGGAATTCCAACCAAAGGAATAAAGAAGTAAAGGAATTATCTAACAGGATGGTAAATAGCACTTCTAGCATTAAAAGTGTGCATGCCAGCATAAAAGACAATAATTTCATATTGGACCTGTATGGACAAGAAACAAGCATGTTAATGACTTTCATACTCATGACCTTTGTCATCATGTCATCATTTTTAACATTTGAAGCTACTGAAGGATGTGCTCTATCAAATAAAATATATCAACTAGTAACAAATAAGATTTAAAGAATATTGAATCTATCAAGAAATGCAAGTAGATTTCTTAAAATAGTACCAAAGGTAAATCCTGTGACAGCAGGTTTAAGGAGCAATTAGTCCAAATAAAAGGGAAATAGATGACTTTAAGAGATAAATAGATAGATGATGATAATAGATCAATAGATATAGATATAGGTAGATGATATTGATAAATATGTATGTATATATGTGTGTATATAAATGCCATTTTTACACACGTACAAGTGAAACTAATAGATTATATGATGATTGGCTTTGTGGGAAATTTTATCTAGAGGCTCTTGGAAGTTGTAGGGAGAATCAAGAACAATTACCTATTAAAGCAAATATAAAAACAAGGCAATTGATAATGTAAGAAACATTTTTAAATTGTAATAGAAGTACAGTACAATGCTTAGTTCTGAATAGCTATAGCCATAGTAAAAAACTGAATATTGGCTTAGCCTAATATTGTAATAAAAATATAGTGAGAGGATGGGAAGAGAAGATCCAGAAGAAATGACTTAGAAAGTGGAATCTTCATCTAACATCATGGGAAATCAAGAGAGAATATCCAAACTTGATTGATAAAAGTATATATAAATCACTTAGAAATACTGAGATATGTAAATGTGAGGGGATAAAACTATCCACAAATATCAAGTTGGTTTTGGGGAGGACTATGGGAATGGGGTATGGGGCTGGGAATGATGGTATTGAGAATGGTTATTTTGCTATAATATTGTTTTAGTATTATATAATGTTTTAAACAGTGTGACTGTATTACTTTGATAAAATAAAGTTTAAAATAAAGCACAAACATAATCAAGAGTCAACAATGTTTGACTGTTCTTGGACATTGAATGTTCTCATCCAGTCTCCACCCCTCATGTACAGAATTTGTGGTCCCTCACTTGACAGGAGAAAAGCGGAGCCATGAAAATCTTAGCAATGCTAGATCTTTGCCTTAGGGAGTTAGTTGATCAAAAGTTTTTGGATAATAGCTAGAAAAGTAAGTTTTATTGACCATGAAGAGTGTCAGTAAGGTAAGCAATAGTAGATAAAATTAAATGAGCCAGGATGTCAACCAACCCTAGGTCATCTGCCCTGTCAGAAAGTGAGAATCCTAAAGAAAGAGGTTAGATTTAAGATCAAATAGAGATATTTTTGTATGATTTAAAGAAGTACTTGTAACATTAACCTGCTTTCTGCCAATTAAATAGAATTACAGTGGACTTATCCTTTCAGAAATAAAATAATTATTTGTTCATTCAATTTAGCTGAATTTTGGCTACATTTTAAATCTTTTCTAGGACATTGGATAAGATACACAAAGTCAAGTAGTGTACTCATATTTGCATAAATTAATATGCAATTAGTATATTGTATATAACAATATAACATAACATACATAGCATAATGTCACAACATAAAATACGAAATGTGATATAAGATGATATGATATGATAAGATAAGCAAAAGCATACACATGTGAAACAGCATAGAACACTTTAGAAATTGAATTATCCTAGAACTGCTGCACATGAAGGAGGGTTGTGAAAAGTAAGTCCAAAAAGTACAGACATGGCCTAGATGATGAAGAGATTTGAATGCCATGCTTAGGATTTTGAATTTTATATTTAAGACTTTAGGAATCTATTTACAAATGATTTTTACCACCCCCAGCAGCAGCTCAGTATGCAATATGGATAATTCCCCATTTCCTCTTCCCACCAGCTACTAGTAACACTCCACCTTAGTTTCTGTTGTTGTTGTTGTTATGTACCGTTGAGTCGGACCCGACTCATAGCGACCCCTCCTTGGTTTTCTGAGGTGGTATCACTACAGAAGTAGATTACCCAACCTTCCTTCCAAGGAGTGGCTGGTGGGTTTGAACAGCCAGGTTTTTTGGTTAGCAGTCAAATGCCTTCAGCACTACGCTACCAGAGCTCCCACCTTGGTTTCTAGGCATTGCCTATTCTGTGTATTTTATATAAGTAGAATCATACAATATTTGTCCTTTTCTGTCAGACTTATTTTACTCAGTCCATCCAGGTCCTACTGTATATCAGATCTTCATTTTGCTTTATGGATGAAAAATATGCCATATTGTAAGTTTGTACCACAGTGTGTTCATCCATTTGTTCACTGATGAACAGTTGGGCTATTTCTATCTTTTAGCTATTGTGAATAATACTCAATGAACGTTGGTATGCCACCATCTGTTTCAGTCACTGCCTTCTGGTCTACTGATTATATATCTAGGAGTAGAATCAGTGGGTCACATGGTAGTTTGGTATTTAATTTTTTGAGAAGTTGTCAAACCCTTTTCCACAGAAGCTTTTCCATTTGACATCCCACCAGCAATGCTCAAAGATTCCAATTTCTCCACCTTCTTGCCAACACTTTTTATTTTCTGTTTTTCAGACAATAGCCACTTCAGGGATGAGAAGTGGCATCTCACTGTGGTTTTGGTTTATTTTCCTAATGACAGTGACGATGAACATGTTTTCATTCATATATTGACCATTAATATATCTTCATTGGAGAAATGTCTCTTCAAGTCTCTTGCCTACTTATCATTTATCTTTCTGTTATTGAGTTGTTGTAGGAGTTCTATATATATATATATTCTGGGTATTAAGCATGAATTGTATGTATGATTCTCAAAATTTCTAACCCATTCTATATGTTGTCTGTTCTCTTTGTTGATAATTTTTTTTGCTGAACAAAGTGTTTAATTTTGATGAAGTCTAATTTATCTATAAATTATTTTTTGCTTTTGATGTCATATCTAAATATCTATTGTCAATAACAATGTCTTGGATCTTAAGCTATGTTTTCTTCTAAGAGTTTTACTGCTTTCATTCCTTTATTTAAGGCATTAATGCATTGTGAGTTAATTTTTGGTGTTAGGTATAAGTTGAACTTCATTCTTTTGTATGTAGACGTCCAGTTGTCCCAACTCTGTTTATTGAAGAAACTATTTTTTGTTCCATTGAGTGGATTTGACACCTTATCAAAAATCAATTTGCCATTGATGTATGAGTTCATTTCTGGACTCTCAATTCTAGTCCATTTATCTACATGTCTATTTTTAAACCAGTTGTTGTTGTTGTTGTTGTTATATGCCGTCGAGTCGGCCCCGACTCATAGCGACCCCTCCTTGGGTTTCCGAGGCAGTATCACTATGGAAATAGGATTGCCCAACCTTTCTTCCGAGGAGTGGCTGGTGGGTTTGAACCACCAGCCTTCTGGTTAGCAGTCAAGTGCCTTAGCCACTATGCTACCAGAGCTCCCTTTTAAACCAGTACCACAGTGTTTTGAATATTATAGCTTTACTACATTTGGAAATCGAGAAGTATGAATCTTCTTTTTTTTTTTTTCTTTTTCAACTTGATTTTAGTATTTTAAGCCCCTTGTAATTAAACATTAATTTTGAAGACTGATGTTTTCATTGCTGCCAAAAAACAAAAAACAAAACAAAAAAGATGAAATTTTGATAGTGATTGCTTTAAGCCTATAGATTGTTTGGGATAGTATTGTCATTTTAACAATATTTTCCTCCAATCCATGAGCACAGATATCTTGCCATCCTGTTATATTTTTTAAGAAAAGAGGAAATGGTGAATAGATGGAGTAAACTATTCAGAATGAAAAACATGCAGTATTTGCTGTCTGAGTGAATATGGAAAATGTGCATGAAAAAGAGTAAAAGCTTCATTTCTATAGGTGGTAATTCTAATTAATGTGATGGAGACCAGAAGAGTAACTGTTTGATGGGGAAAATGATGACTTTCATTTTGGACCTTTGAAGATAGAGGTGCTCCTCTGCTAGGTACACCAAACTGGCTTAGGTGAGGATGTATGTTCATTTGCTGTTGAATTGTTGTCTGTAACAGAAACCACTGGTGCCTCCTTCCATATCTTTTTGGAATTTGCTGTTTGTCCCCACAATTCAGTTACTAGCACTCTTTGCCTAAATGTTTCTCTGGCTCCATAGCCCTCTCAGCCCACGCATAGAGGAGACCAGAACTATGAGAGCACTAATACTCCCAGAAGCAGTCCTAAACCAATGGCTGATGGTGAATAAATACTTCAGGTCCTTCACAATTTTAGTGGAATAATTTCAAGGTACATGTTATACAGGCTACCAGAGCTCCCCCGTGGGATTTACCTACTTTGGTAACTTGCCTGGAAGCATATCATTTATTGGCCACCTTTCCTTTCTCACTTCTCTATCAGCATTTCCTGGGATAATGTTCCAAGTAAACTACTTGTAAACTACTTGCACTTAAATCCTTGTCAAAGGTACTACTTTTGGAGGAACTTAAGCTGAGATGTTGTTTAGCCCAAGAGTACTTAGTTTTGTTCTAGGCATACACCAAGTGCTAGGCTTTAAGAATACAAAGAAAAATAAGACAAATAACAGCAATCAGGGAAGACTTGACCAAAGAAGGAGAAAGATGAAAACACTTTGATAAAATGTGGAAGGAATCTATACACAGTCTGTCCACACTATTGGTAATTGGAGAATCTTTTTGACAAGTTCTTTGATTGAATACAGATTCTTCTTTATACAAAATATCATACCAAAGCAAACCAAACTCAATGTTGTCAAGTTGGATCCAACTCATAGCAACCCCTCCTTGGGTTTCTGAGGTGGTATCGCCACCGAAGTAGATTGCCCAACCTTCCTTCTGAGGAGGGGCTGGTGGGTCTGAACTGCCAGCCTTCTGCTTAGCAGTCAAGTGCCTTAGGCACTATGCTACCAGAGCTTCCAAACCTTCCTATAGTAATTAAAATACCTTAGTTGAAACATTTAAAACAAATGCTTAGTTATAAAGGATAATGAAAAAATATCAGAACAAAAGGTATAGTTTTTATCTTCTAACCATTTTCAACAATCTCTCTCTCTCTCTCTCTCTGTATATACAGTATACATTATTTGGGGACTCTCCTCCTTGAGTAAGGGTCATCTTACTAACTTCCCATTTCTCAGCATCTGTCATGGTGCTTCTCCCAATGGGGGATATGTTGGATAGTACATAGAGCTCATAGAGCACTTTCTCAAATCTTACCTCATTTGATTCACCACAATCCTATGTACAATACTGATAGACATTATAATTTACACATCAGAAGAAAAATGAAGTAAAATGAGTTTTCCAGGTTTATGCTGAATTCAGGAAGTTGTATCGGAACTTGAACTCAGACCACTTAATGCCAAATTTTCTTCTACTCCATATATATTTCAAAAAATATGACACCAAAGTCTAAGCATTTAAGTCTTATAGTAACAATTCTCCTATTATGAACAACATTTAATTTTTCTTTACTAGACTGAATACAAACTTAGTTCTTTGCATTATATGATTATATTAGAATATAGATTATTTCAGCAGGGTTTTTTTTTTGTGTGTGTGTGTGATGAAAACAGTCACTGGTCCAAATGACCAAATTCAAAGGATTATACAGGCTATAATACTGTATTTTTAAATTATCATTCTCTCTGTATGGTAGTCATTTTTGAGGACTTTTTTGAAGACATGTCATATAAGAGAAAGATCAAACATGTCAATGACTTGCTTTCCCAGTCTTTTTTGCATCTACAGTAGAGGTCAGCAAACTTTTCAGTAAAGAGCTAGACAATAAATGTTTTATATTGTGGAGGCCAAGGGGTAAAATAAAGTAAAAATTGTGTCCCTGGGATTTGTAGTGCATGAAATAACAAAGCAAAGTGATGAGAATGTCAAAAACAATCTCTCTCAGAACTACTCAACTTTGCTGTCATAGTTAGAAAAGATCCAGAGAAAATATGCAAACAAACTTTATGGACACAAAAATTTAAATTTCATATAATATCCACAAGTCATGAAATTCTTTTTATTTTTTCCAACCCTTTAAATGTGTGAAAAACAGTGTCAGCTCATGGACTGTACAAAAACAGATCACAAGCTAGATTTGGCCCATGAACTGTTTGCCAACCCCTGACCTAGGGCATGGTCATGTGCTTTAAGCTCAATTAGACATAAAAAGCTTAGATGCTGAATAAGAAACCAGTAATGAAAAAAAGAAGTTATGTCAGATAAAATTCTCTGGTGCAATAGATTTCTCATTAGTGAGAGCAAGTTTAAGTTCCAGGGCAAGGTACAGTGGGGAGCATTCTATCTCTAGTTCCAGAAAATGGTAAGATAAGCTGATTCTATTCCTAGTTTCAAAAAATGGTAGGAAAAGCTGATGCTATGCTTCTATGATAGTGGTCTGATAGGACTGGTTATGGAAGGTACGTGATTTTAAATGTTGTTACTTGTTATAATGTCTCCAAGCTACCCAATACCCTTTTGATGAATTTGCCTTTGGCTAAAGTCAGAAAGAATTGGTTTCTTGGGCATGCAATTAAGATCCCTGGATGAAGTGGTTAGTAGAAGGCCAGGGAAATAAGAGAGCAGGAATTGCATATCTATCCTGATTAGACACTCAATGGCAAAATATCTATCTTTAAGATAAATATGTTTGATAGCTAATTGTACACAGGGACAAAACAGATAATTATCACTTATCATTATTTAGAATCAGGTACTATTGAAAGCAAAGGTTTATAGGAGTCTTTTGATACTACTACATAGATGTATGAAAGACATGAAGATGTCAAAGACTATTGACTGAAGGCATTGCTTCTAATAGTCCAAGAAAGCTTAAAGGAAATATTATCTTAAATTCTTATTTTCGTGGCTCAGGCATTTACTGATGACTAAGGACTTTTTGTATATTTATTAATTTCTGTAGACATAGAACTGAGAGAGCTAGAAATAAACTTGCATTTGATTATACAAGTTGACTAATAGCAAAGTCTATTAATTTAGATCCTCAAATTCCTAAGCCACTATGAATTTCAGTATCATCTTTTTCTGAATCTGATAAGATTGTTTCAGCTTTGATTAAAAATCCTCTAGTAACTTCATTAAAGGAGTTACTTTGAACAGATAAGTGAAGAGAGAACTCTTGCTTCGTTCTCAACAAATTTTATAGTTTCCAGATCCAAGGCTAAAGTCCTATCTTGACATACTCTGAGGAATAATCAATAATAATATCAAACATTGGAGGACAATTATAATATTTAGCTATTTTATGTCAACAAAATTTGAGGGGAATGTGTATGGTAATGGATTCTGGAATTGCTAAGCCAAGAAAGGAAAGACATACATTTCAATGGGCTCAATTTATCAATATGGCTTTATTTGCTAGAGATTGCAACAAAAGAAATGGACTGAACAGCAGGGAATATTTGAAACCTGGAATCTTTGTTGGTTCGTATAGTTGAGAATTTAATACCAAATAATTTCTTAGAGTAATAGAGAAAAATCTGAAGTCCTACTGAGATGAGAATGTTGGAGTAAATTTATCACCAGCAATACACTCAACCAAACATAACCATGTCCCACAATGAGGTACCAGAAGGTAGATTAGATTTTTCTCTTTGAAAAAACCTTTAAGTTGTTGTTCTCTTCTGACTAGAGACACTAGTGAGAGAACCACAAATGAAAGAGAACTACTATTTCAACGAGGATGATAGCTTCACCAGAGGCATGAGATGTGTGGTAATTATTATAGTTGTTGGATCTAATATAACAATCAGAGTAGTTTTTGGATGTGGTTGTTTATCACTGGAGCTTCTGACTCTAAAACAGAAACCATCACTTAGGTTCTACAAGAATTATAGAACTGATAAAAACACTAAATCTTGTGAACAGAGGCCTGACCTAAGCCTTTTTATTAGAGGTAGAATTCTTTTCCAGTTTTCAAACCTAAATCATTTCATAGTCCCAGCATTTGTTGAAAGGAAAAAAAGATATATCTGGTTACCGTTGAGAAAGAATCTTTCAATATTATCATAATTGTGACTGTGAATCTTTTTCCTCATATTTCCTAAAAAGATCTGTGGTCATTTTTCTTGGATATTCATGTTCTAAGGTTAAGTACATACCCAAACATTTCAGAATGTTTGAACACTGACTTTGAACCAACTATAATTTCTAAATAAAAAAATAACAGCTGTCATTTTCTAGTCAGGTGGCATATGGAGATAGATTTTAAAACAAGTTAGGCCCAGTGGGTTCTACTGAATTTGGAACATTACATGGAGCATTTAGTAGAATCTTAATCTCAGGCGCCCATGTAAGAGAAAGCTGGTTATGATTAAATAGGCCCAAATGGAAACTCTCAGGGTTCTTTCTCCATACTCAAATTAAAAACCTCTTGGAGTAAACAACAAAAAAAAAAAAACAGTTGTCATCAATTCTACTGCAACTGATGGTGACCCCAAGTGTGTCAAACCATACTCCGTAGGGATTTCAGTGGCTGGTTTCTCAGAAGTAGATCTCCAGACCTATATTTTGAGGTGCCTCCAAGAGCTCTGGTGGCATAGTGCATGAAGCATTTGACTGCTAACCAGAAGGCTGTGGTTCAAACCTACCAGCCACTGCTTGAAAGGAAGACTGGGCAATCTACTGGTGCAGAGATACCACCTCAGAAACCCAAGAAGGGGTTACAATGAGTTGGAACCATCTCAATGGCAGTGAGCTTCTTGGTAGGTTGACTTGATACTTCAACTTTTTGGCTAACAGCTGAGCATTTAACCATTTACACCACCCAGAACTATTATTTCCCTTGAGTAAATGTAGTGAACTTAGGGCCATAATCAAAGATTTGAAAAATTTAAGGATTATGATTGTTATCACACCTCCATTTAATTCTACACTTTAGCCAGTGCAGAATATGAATGAGTCGTGGAGGATGATAATAGAGTAGAATAATATCCCAGCTGTGATCACTTTACTTAAATAAATTGTGTGGTTCCTGACATTTGACTTCTAGCTACTGATACAACAGGCAATTTTTTTTTTTTTTTTTTTTGGCTCTATTCCAAGAAGTATAGATCATCCAGGTTAGTTGTCTCACCTGGCAAGAATAGTAGTATACATTTACCATACTGCAAACATGCGATATCACATCTGTCTTACAATATAATTTGAAGGGAAATTTATCATTCTTACCCTTACATAATATTAATGCTTTCCAAATAGACTGATGAAAGCATGGTGATGGACTTAGATAGGATGAAGTAGGAGAAATAGATGCATACAAGACAAAAGATGGGAAATGAATGTCACAACGAAGTCTGTCTCATCCAAAGAAATGTCTATGTGCTAATTATTTGGGGATGTAATAGAATATTCTTTCTCAATTCAAGAGGAAGTTGTTTCACTTTGCAGACACTACTATCAAGAAAGAGGGACATGTATTATTACACTGGGATATGATTCTCCTAATCATTCACTTGGCAATTTGAAAGACTGCTAAATTTGACTATGGTTCAGAGAAAGAGATGTTTCTTTGTTGTGTCAACAATTCTACCACCTGACTTTCTTTATCCAGTGTGTCTACTAATGTTCAAACTATCTGTGGCAGATACAACACACAGCAATCCATGATAGGAGAAAATGTCAATGTTCTGGAATGACAGCCATGCACTTTTCAGCAAGTGCACACTCTCATTTTCAAAAGTAGTCCTTGACTTGCTGGTGCACCCTATTTTATATTGAACTACAAGATGACTACACTTCCAATAAATTGCACTTTAGTCTTCAAAGAGACGTTTTTACATATATTATCCAGTGGAAACGGTATACAGTGTATCAAGCTTAAACAGGTCCTGAATGTATAAGTAGAACAAACAAGTACTGCACATTCTGGAGGCAACTGAACCTGATATAAGCTCACTTCTCTATCAGCCCACAACAGTAGCCTGAGGAAAAAAGCTTTCAAGCCTCTTTTATGGGTTGCTTGAAATATATCAACTAAGAGAACAGTTTTAGTGCAATGGTCCAACTCAAGGGTGGCTCTGAAGGAGAGTGTGAAAAAAAAATTGTTCAAGTGACAAATCTCCACTTTGCCTGGAAGGAGAGATGTTCTGAGGTAAGTGTCTACACTGATGCATAGATTGAGGCTAATGATTTAGCTGAATGATCTGGAGTGGAAAAGGACAAGATTAGAATCACAGTAACCAATTTGCCCGTGGACATTCTTCATTGTCTCTTTTTTAGAAACTGAATAGATTCTGTTCACAACAATATTTTCTCATGATTAAAATCAATATCCACTTAACTAATAACATTGCTCATGGTTTGAATTATCTGGCTATAAAATATTATGATACTTTAAAAGTAAGGCCCTTTTTTTCCCTGAAAATATATGTTACGATATTTTCATCTGGCTTCTTAATAGACCTTCATGTATTTGAACCAGTAACAAAAGTACTAAAGTGTTCTAACTAATGGTGGCATTTATTTTGTTGTTGTTGAAAATATACACAGTCATCAATTATTTCAACGATTTCTACAGGTACAACTCATTGACATTGATTACATTCTTCAAGTTATGCAAATATTCTCTCCATCCTTCTCCAAAGTGTTTCACCATCATTGATTTAGCCTTACTTCCCTAAACTTCTCATCTAAACTTTTGAGTTGCTGTTGTCAATTTTATCTCACATAGATAATTCTTTAAAAGAGCACAATGTTCATGATAGAAAAACTATACTTATTAAGATAAACTATTTTTTGTTTTTCAAAGAAGATTTCAAGGGATAGTTTTGGTTGAAGGTTTAAAGTTTAAGGGTAGCACTTTTACTGAGAAGGGTTTTGTTGTGATTGGGGTGATTAGAGCTGGATCAGAGAAAAGTGAACCAGGCAATCATGTCTTTCACCCTCTTGTTCTCCATCAATAGAAATCACTGTTTTATTAGTGATTTTGGGTTTCAGGATTCTACCGAAAACTAAAATGAGAGGATTTTTTTTTATTACTTTTTCTTTTTACTGTGATTTGAGTGAAAGTTTACAGAGCAAATTCACTTTCTGTACAGCAGCTCACATACACTTTGTCTCATGAAATTGACTGCAATCGCCCACAATGCAACAGCTCCCCTCTCTCTTCTTCCCCATAGTTACCTCTTCCTTGTGTCCCTCCCTCCCATGCACTCCAGCCCCATGAGCTGTCTCCCTGTACATTCACACCCCTTCTATTCTCCCATGATGAAGTGAGAGGATTTTTAGGGTAATAAATTTTCATAAATAACATTAAAGAAAATATTTGGTAATGTCGATCTTAGTAACTGACTCAAAATAAGCTGCTAATATGTAAGTTCACTTTGGGACTGTTGTTGTTATGTGCCATCGAGTCGGTCCTGACTCATTGCAACCCCTCCTTGGATTTCTGAGGCGGTATCTTTACGGAAGTAGATTGCCCAACCTTCCAATCAAGGAGTGGCTGGTTGGTTTGAACGGCCAGGCTTCTGGTTAGCAGTCAAGTGCCTTAAGCACTATGCTACCAGAACTCCTACTTAGGGTAAAATAATTTCATCTCATGGATCATACAATTTAGATATTAATTTTTGTCACTTTTCTTTAAATAAAATATTGTAATGTTTCTTAAAGCTAAGGCACTGAGTGGCCATAGAGATACTTGGAAATGTTCCAATTTGAATTTGTTTGTGATTGTGAATTAGTCAATATATGGACAATGATGTTTGATTTGAAACTCATTCATTCCTTCACTAGTCACTGGGAGAAACACCTCCTAAAGAGCATATTTAATTGCCCAGATGTTTGTGTGGAATTACTGCCATTAATCACAGTATTGATCATGCTTCTCTTGTTTTCTGGCAGTCTTCTATTTTTAAACAGTCCGCTGAAGTGATATAAGGAGGCATCCTTGTTATCCATGACTTTCTAGTTTGCGATCTAATGGATAGATGAAAAATTCATTGTGCACCATTTAAATCACTGCTAGTGTTTTGAAAAGGTAATTATTTTTGTCACTTCCTGTTTGCCACAAAGCATGTTATATGGTACAGTTTCCACAACTAGGCTACTTTTTCTCCAGTCAGCATATTCCTGAATATAGGCACATCTAGGCAGCATTGTCTAATGGGCAAGCTTTGTGGATATCTTCCAGCTCCACTGAAGCACACTGCCAACACAACTCCTCCAACACAACTCCCCGACCTGTACCTACTTCCTACTCTTTGTACTGTAGGCTTTTGGATTGTGCTAAGTTTCCAAGACCTCAGCTATTAGCAAGCTTAGTTTAATATGTATCGGACTCTAGTGTCTTATAGACCTCTGCATTTAGATAGGACTCTTGAAAATCAATATATATCCAACCACAAGAATCAGAACACATTAATGGTGTATATACTTTTTTTTAAAAATCACTGTTTAAAATCTTTAGTACTTTTTAAAACCTTTCTATCTTTCAGGACAAGTAAATTACTTTTATTTTGATGTTGAAGAATTTATCAGAATAGTGCTAAATGATTCAGCCTCAGTTTCCTAACTTGTAGAACAGAAATGTTAAACTAGATTATTCAAAATCACTTCCAGATCCAAAATTTTAAGATTTTAAGAAAGCAAGTGTGATTTTTCTTGGGTTATGTGGGACATGTGGGACATACAACACTGGGCCATACTTATCTCTGGTCTGTAAAGGGAGACTAACCATCTGATCTGTAAAACCTAGAGCCTAGGGTCTAGAAGGAGCTCTGGTGGCCTAGTCCCTAAGGCATTTGACTGCTGACCAGAAGGCTGGTGGTTCAAATCCATCAGCCACTCCTCAAAAGGAAGACTGGATGATCTACTTCTGTAGTGATTCCGCCTCAGAAATCCATGGAGGGGTCACTATGAGTTGGAACAAGTCAACGGCAGTGAGTTTTCTTTTATTTTTTAAGGGCCTTGATGGTATTTTGAATCTATTTGACTCTAGCACTCATATTTGACAATAAGTAATAGACTGTTTAATAACAAAAAGAAATAACAACAAAAATAATTAGTTGGGAGTGAGCAAATTCTTTTTTTCAAGAAAGCATGTAGTGTTAATGAAAACTTTAGTGATTATTCAAATAAACTCAAAATCAAACCAAAAATATATTCATATATACTAGACAAAAAATGATTTATAGTTTGCTCTCATATTTAAAAAAAAATATCTTCTCTTTAGAGCATTAGTAAAACTAAATATTAAATTCTGAAAGTTACACCCTACTGCCAATAGCTAGACAAGAGTACTAAGATTCCTTCACTGATCTACCAGCAGCACCTCTCATGTGATCCACCCTTAAAAGGATAGATCCACACAAATTCTGCAAGCAAGTTCAGGATTATTAAGGGAGAGAATTCAAGGGTCCAGGTGCCCAGTGTGTGTGTGTGCGTGTGTGTGTGTGCATGCATATTTGTGTGTTCTCCAAGTGAGCACATTTTCTTAGTCCTGTTGACTCCTCACCTCATGAAGAGGAGTAGAATCACTAGACTTGAAAACTTTGGGTCCTGAGCAGCTATCCTATTGTCCAGGTCGTAGAGTGGCACTAGAATGATAAGGAACTTCCAACTCCATTTGAATATTCTTACACTTTCATTTTGGAGCTCCTGGCTGGTACAAATGGTTAATGTGCTAAGCTAAAATCTGGCAGCTTGAGTCCTTTCAGAGATGTCTTCCAAAAAATCAGACATTTAAAACTCTACGGAACATAGTAGCTTTATTATGACACACTTGAGGTCACCATGAGTTACAATCAACTTAATGGAAACTGTTTTTGTTTCTGTTTATATTTTTATTATGCTTTTCTGCTGTCTACCAATCTTTCTTTGTTTCTTCCCTGATCATGATGTAATCCAACAGAATGTTCTTTTTGTCTTGGAACTTTTATTTTAATAGCAAAGATCTCCATCTCTCCCAGATTGCCCAATCTTTCTTCTGAAGAGTGACTGGTGGATCTGAACCACCAGCCTTCTAGTTAGCAGTACACCACAAGAGCTCCTTAGACAGTACACCACAAGAGCTCCTTAGACAGTACACCACAAGAGTTCCTTAGACAGTACACCACAAGAGCTCCTTCAAATATTTGTAGTTCACCTTAAATATTGTGTAAGTTTATAACTATTCTTATTCTTCCTTTTCTTTACATTTTTCTCTTTTACTATTTTTTACTTTTTTTCTTCCTTAGCAATATTATTATTATTACATAAAATGCTTAATCACAGGCAGATTTACTATTCAGAACCATCACCTCTGCAAAGGCCTGCCACAAATTCAGAGATCAGGATCACTTTTCTCTCTGCTGTTCACTGTGGCAGTATGAAGGGTTTATATAGAAATCTCCTCCATTGGCAATCTTTGTTACTCGATTTCAGTTTGTATTTGTAGTCTCTATCTCCCCAGAGTTCTCCTACAAGGCTGTGCTAGCATTGGACTCAAATATCTGCTTGTAACAGCCTTCTAAGCAAATAAAGCTAATAGCTATGAAAGGCTTCTGAAATCTGAATGTAAATACTGAGTTGTGTTGCATACATAGGAAAACAGTTAAGAGAAGACGTCAGTCATCTTTCAAAGTCTCTAGTTCAGTGAAATTTTGTTGAAACAAGTATGAAGAATATATCCCAGTGTCTTATAGATGGAATGTAAACAGGCAGATAGTGTGAAGTGTGTTAATTCAAACCAGAAGGTTGGTAGTTCAAACTCACCAGCCACTCCTCAGAAGGAAGACTGGCCAATCTACTTCCTTAGTGATACTGCCTCAGAAACCCAAGGAAGAGTCACTATGAGTCAGATGCGACTCAATGATAGTTAGATTTTAGAGGCAAGGAATACTGAAAGTACCATGGACTGTTAAAAGAATGAACAAATCCATCCTGGAAGAAGTGCAGCCATGCTTCTTGGAAATGAGAATGACCAGACTTCATCTCATCTACTTTGGTTATGTTGTCAGAAGGGACCACTCCCTGGAGAAGAATATCATACTTGGTAAAGTGGAGGGTCAACAAAAAAGGGGAAGGCTCTCAACGTGATGGGTCTACACAGTGGCTGCAATGATGGGCTCAGGCAGGAATAGCAAGGATCATGAGGCTGGCACAGGACCAGGCAGTGTTTCTTTCTGTTGTAAATAAGGTCGTTATGAGATGGAGATGACTCGACAACACCTAAAAACAACAACATTTTAGAGGAGAATATATTTGGTCTACAGAAAGTGGCGGGGGGGAAACATCAAATATTGGTGAAAAATATATGTTTATATATCTGTTATATCTGTAATATCACTTCCAAGTTGCTGGAAGTAGAGAGAGGAGAGTAAATTCAGTTTTGAATTCACTACTTGTTATCTCTCATCAGGGTCAAGAAATGAATGAGAAAATAATATTTGTAGTTTGTTGTTTTTTTTTTAAGATCTAGAAAAATAACATGAACTGCAATCCTTTGTCAGATAGCAGCACATAAAATAACATTTGTCTTAATCATCTCATTGTCTTAGGAAAGAATTAATAGTGATGAAGGACACAGAAGTAGAGTAATTGATATTGTGCAGACAGAGGTGAAGAATGTATCTGTAGAGTGAATTGGATTTGGGCAGTAGATTTTTATCCCAGTAGTTTAGAATATGAACTTTTAGAATCAGAGAAATTTGGAATGAATAGCAACTACAGTGGGTGATATTGCTTCTTCTGGTTCTTCCAGCTCTGTGAATGTTCCATCATGGTTTTCATTTTGTCTTTCTCTTTTTCAGACTGGATGTCAAGCAGTAATTTGTTCAAAGTTCTTGTCTCAGTAGATATACAAATATGAAGTTAATTATGGTAGTAGATATTTATTTAGGACAGGGAAAAAATACACTCATAGTAATATCATAAGATTAATGCAAGCCGGAAAAAAAAAAAAAAACATTATTATTATTAATGTACTGCTTGGCACTCCTCTATAATACATTTTTTTTTTTCCCTACATGTGTGGTTGTTTTTTCTCTTTTTATTTGAAATATTTTTCCATATCACTTTTTTTAAAAAAGATTATTTTAAGAGGTTGTTTTACATTCAACATAACGTGTACATTTGTTTTCATTCCCATTTGCCATGTCTAACCCTAACCTAGACTCTTCCCCTCCCTATCCTATAACCCTCCCCACCTTATAACCCTCCCCTTGTGCCCCTCATATTCATGCACTCCTATTTGTCCTGCATTTCCTCAGCTTAAATGTTGGTCCTCTGGTGTCCCATGGTCTATTGCTCTAAGGGATGTATGACCATTGAATGTGTGGGTGTGTCATCCTGGGCTTGAGTGGTCTGCATGTACATCTTGTTAGCTATTGGTCTGAAACCCCACCCCTGGGGGTGAGTTTTATTCCAGGTGCAGAATGTATTCCAGGGCCATAGTATCAGGAGACTCACCAGATTTCATCTGAACATTAATTCTGGTCATTATTGAGTTTTTGGGTTTTGTTCCATATTTTCCCTCCCACTCTATCCAGGATCTCCAGATTTGATCCTTTCCTGAGTGGTTGGTATTGATAGCTGGGCACCATCTAGTTTTTCTGGTCTTGAGGACCATCGTGTCCTAGGGCTGATTGCTTCTAAATGCCCTTGTTTTTTTCTTGTGTGTGTGTGTGTGTGTGTATACATTCTTCACTTCCAATGCTAGGAGACAGTAAGCTGCATCTTAGATGGTCACTTAAAAGCTTTTAAGATGCCTGACACTACTCACCACTGTAGGATGTGAAGCAATGCTCTCCTGTATTTTGTTGTGCCAATTGAGTCTGGTGTCCCGCATTACTATGGACCTGATGCAGTAATCTATTGGTTCTCTCTCCTACAGTGTCTGGCTGTCTGTGAGGGAGTACTCCATGTCTGTCTTCTTTTGTTTCTGTAAGGACTGCAGATATTTTGTGTCACTAGTGCCTGTGCAAGATTAGCCTCAGCTGAACCTATCCTTGGTCTAGAGTATACTTCTATTCACTGACCCCGTCTGATCATCAAAGGTGTTTATGTGTTTATCTGTATAGCCTAGTGCTTGGTGTTAATGGCAATGCAGTATTGTGGACACGTTGGTTGGTATTAGTGTCTGTCGTCTATCCCTTATGTGTACAATCCAGTATGCTTCCATTTCCCAATGTTATCATGGTGGTCATATATCCTTCCTGTATATCCCTCCCCCTACCCATGTCAGTATGTAAGCCCCAACTAGCCCGAAATTAATCCCTCCTTTTCCCTCCCCATCCCAGTAACCTACTGGGTGAGTTCCCTTTCCCAAGCAAACTCTTCTTTGTCTTTTTACAGTAATGGGCTTATACAGTACTTGTCCTTTTGTGATTGACTTATTTCACTCAGCATAATGTCCACCAGGTTCATCCATTTGCCAGATGATTCACATATCCCTCATTGTTGTTTAGTGTGGAATAGTATTCCATTGTGTGGATAGACCATAATTTGGTTATCCACTCATCCGTTGATGGGCACTAGGTTGCTTCCATTTCATATCATTTTTTATACAGAATAGAATTCAGTTTTTCCTATAGCACAGTTGATTATATGTGTGTGTGTGTATATATATATATATAATCAATAGCTTATAAATGTTTTTTTTTCTTCACAACTTGTTTTTGCCGTTTTCTTTTTTCGGGGGTAATGCCACATTTGAAAATTCTCCTTCATTGTCTTTCTCAGGCTTTCCTTTAGCTTTCTTCCTGGGGCAGGCCCTCAAGAAATCTCAACCCTTATTGTTTACTGGACATGGCCTTAAAGCTCCTGCCCTGGTATTCCAGAACTTCTGGACCTAGTTTCCCCAGACAGCTCCCCCAAATATGGTTCTCAGGGCCATGACACCTGGGCATAATTTTCCTCCAGCAGGGAGTGGAGAAACACCTCATGCAGATCCTTCTTCTGGAGTTAGGCATCTAGATACTCAAGGAGGTTCACCAGAGCCTAGACAGTGATCCCAGACTCATACAAGCTTCAGGTCTCAGAATCCTACCAGGGAATTCAGCTTAGCTTTGGAAGACACTGGGCAAGTGAGGGAATCTAAAGGTTAAATTACTTTAGCTTCTTCATAAATTCACCTCTGACCCCCACCTATGTACAAATGATTTTCTAAAAATATATCACAAGCCTTAACTCTGCTCCTAAACTTCAGATTAAAATACAGGTAGTGATTCAGATCGAGATCTATCTATTTTGAACATCATTACTTATATGCTCCTCCAGTTCATTTTTGTGTGAACTTTCTCTATCAACTTACATTGAACTCATTTTCTCCCCTTACCTCCACCTCAATCCAACTGAAAGATTGGTTGTACAAATCCACCAGAGGATCTATGGGGGAAAAGTACTGGCATTCTGCTCTCATAAAAATTAGACCCTAGGAAGACTAGAGAAAAACTATAGGGGCAGTTCTACTCTGTCCTATCTGTTCACTATATGTAGGGATCAACTCAATGACACACATCAAACACATGATTGTTTTAATGACTAGTTGAGTCAATCATTCAAAATATTTAAAAGAGCACTTGGTATTACTACTATCTCTATCTTACAAATGAGTTAACTAGAGCCATAATTTATCCAAAGCCATATAGCTAAATGTGATGGAGCCAAGATTCAAAATGAAGCATTCTAGCTCCAAGCACTTCCATCCACTTTAAATTTTGCTATTTTCTTCTTATTCTTGCTATTTTCTTATAATTCTAATAGTTTCATCCCAGTGTGGGGAGAAAAATCATAAGTTTCTGAAATAAGAGATCATGAATTAACAGCAATACCATACAAAGAAGAACAGTGGTAGCACAGTGGTTAAGGCATTTGTCTACTAACCAAAAAGTTCCTCAGTTCTAACCCACAAGCCACTCCAAAGGAGAAATATGTGACAGTCTGTTTCTGTAAAGATTTACAACCTTGGAAACCCTATGGGGTAGTTCCACTCTGTCCTATAAGGTTGCTATAAGTCAGAATCAACTCAATGGCAACTCCCTAAAAAGATGTAGAATAAAAAATACAATTTATGAAATATATTATCTTAAAGACTTCTGTAAGTGACCTTTTGAATCTCTATAACTTTATACTTTTTAGTTAAATCTAGTATTCTTTTCTATTTTAAGTTGTTGTTGTTATGTGCCGTCGAGTCAGCCCTGACTATAGCGACCCCTCCTTGGGTTTCCGAGGCAGTATCACTATGGAAGTAGGATTGCCCAACCTTCCTTCCGAGGAGTGGCTGGTGGGTTTGAACCGCCAGCCTTCTGGTCAGCAGTCAAGTGCCTTACCCACTATGCTACCAGAGCTCCCCTATTTTAAGTAGTTCTCTATAAACAGTTCTCTATAAATAGTATTGTTTTTTCCTATGTTATATAATACATTAGAAGCACTTTGTCTTTTTATGAACCTCCCTTCCCCTCCCTCTATTCCCTACTGGACAGAGAATCTAACCTCTAGTCATAAAACCATCTCTTGAAATAATTTTCAGATTCAAAGCAACTGGTTCTTAGGATAAATCTAGTTGTAAATTCTTGACTTATTCAAGTGGTTTCTATGTACTTTTCAGGTTTCTGCCAGAGTAGGTTCTATTTCTACCCATTGCTAACTTAACTGTCAATTTTGTGACCTTGTCTATGACTTGTTATTTGAAACAATAACTATTAATTTAAGAAGGAAAATTTCATTTAACTGTTGAGAAAATTAAGTGATCATTCTTCAAACACTATAACATGAAAAGGATGTAATGGAACAAAACCCCCAATGGCCTTTGAAAGTCTAAATTGGAAAATGCATCCTCAATGCAATTTTAATTAAAGCAATTGGATTTAAGCAGTTGAGATAAACAAGGATTTGGAAACTCTAAACCTTAATTTATCACTTTGGTAGGACAGATTATGGAAATTGTATTTTGAATATAGGTCTCTGTTGGTTTGAGCCTCAAGTACCCCGTCAGATACTATGCTGCAAGGCATATTTCTGGTCTTTCATTTAATTGTCTTCTTGCCTAGTTATTAAATAAAGATCAGTGTTTATTATCTTGACAGCTTTTACAAGCTTTAACAAATGAAGGTAAATAGCTCTTCTATGAGTTGGGCAAGTGCATTGATTTCCCCACATTTTCAGACAAATAAATAGAAGCAAAGACTTGCTTAAGTGTCACAGTAATAGTCAAAAGTAGGTTGTACATCTTAACTTCTGCTTAAGTTCTAGATGCAAGTCTATAATATTCAAACTATTGTTTATAAAATATTATATCCAGATAATTGGACAGTTCTTGGGAATAAATGACACTTATGAAGAAATTAAACCTAGCTAGCTTTCTCTCTTTCTGTGTGTCTTGTCAACAGTTCACAAAAGAAGACAGGAATAGGTTGTTTTACAGTAGCCTCTTGAAATAAGTTTTTATTACTACTTGTACCACTCCTCAGAAGGAAGGTTGGAAAATCTAGGCAATCTACTTCTGTAGTGATATTGCCTCAGAAACCCAAGGAGGGGTCGCTATGAGTCAGGCCCAATTTGAAAGCACATAACAACAACAACAACTGTAACAAATTATCACAAACATAGTGACTTAATAGCAAAAATGTGTGCTCTTATATGGCTGGGAGCCAGAAGTCCAAATATCAAGGTGTCAGAAGGGATGTTTCCTTCTGGAGGCTCTAGGCAGCCATCAGCTTGCCTTTGACAACTTCTGAGGGTCACCTGCATTCCTTGGATTGTAGCCCCTTCCTTCACTGTCAAAGCCAGCAGTATAATGTGGTCACATCTCTTTATTAACTCTAACCCTACTTCCTGCCTCATATAAAAACCTTTGTGATTAATTCAGGATAATCTCCCTATCTCAAGATTCTTAGCTTGATCACACCGGCATATTCTCTTTTCCTGTGAAAGTAATATATTCACAGGTTCCAGTGATTAGGACATAGATATCCTTAAACTCAAACAAAAACTCACTGCTGTTGCATCAATTCCAACTCATAGTGACCCCTTCTTGGGTTTCTAAGGTGGTATCTCTAAGGAGGTAGATTGCCCAGTCTTCCTTATGGGGTCATTATTCAACCTATCACAGTTCTCAAAATGTATATAGAGAGGAAAATGGAGTATATCCACTCTTTCTTCCCTTTTCATCATTCAAATTGGAATTTCCACAGTTACTTGTGGCTACTAAAACAAAAATTAGACCCTAAGGATACATCTCAATTGGAATGATAGCAGCATAATGCAGTCCATCAAAGCAGGGACTTTGTGGTAGAAAGATTTGGTCTGTAATCAGAAGTTAGACTAGATGAGTAAATTTGGGGAAGGAGTCACATCTCTGGCTGTATAGGCAAAATAAAAGAAAACAAAACACCATGACCCTTACATAAATTCTCAAGCCCTGTGGGCATGAATTTTCAAGGATTTATTTCATGCTATTTCCTGAAACATCATTCCTCAGTCCTAACAAACTTCCTGTCAACATACTGTCTTAAACATATTTAAAAGTCACCACACTGGAGAATGAATATACCCATGATGGGGAGGGTATATATTCTTCTCTACTGCCCGTCTGAGATTTTGGGTATTAATCCTGATGTGGCCATTCACCAGTGGAGAGACTTTCGACAAAAAACATTCTCTGAGCCACAATTTTCATGTATCTAAAATAGGTACAGTAATCCTTGCTTTGAAGAATTTTGTGAGGCTTCAATGAGATTACACATGAAGACCAAATGGCACATATTAAATAGTGAGTGTAAACAAAAAACAGAGGGTTTGGGGTTAGTGCCTCTCAGAAAATTTATTCTTCAAATTTCATTATTTTGTTATTGGCACTTTTTTAAAAAATCACTTTTTTTAAATCTATTTTAAAGTGCATGATTACCTGACGTTGAGTGCATTCACAAGGTTGTATAACCATCACCAGTCTCTAATTTCAAAAAATGTTCATCAATTGGCACAGCAAAATATATACAAGCCTGTTCCTCATCATACATTGGTGAGTAGTGACTGGGGTCTTAAAAGTTTTCAAGCAGCCATCTAAGATGCAGCTAATAGTTTCCTAGTGTCAGAAGCGAAGAAGAGTGCAAAAAAAACAAGGGCATTTGGAAACAATCAGCCCTAGGACATGATGGCCTTTGAGATTAGAAGAACTAGTTGGTGCCCAGCTACCAATGCCAACCACTCAGGAAAGGATCAAATCTGGAGATCCTGGATAGAGTGGTAGGCAAAACATGGAACAAGATCCAAAAACTCAATAATGACCAGAATTACTGGTCACATGAAGTCTAATGAGACCCCTCAATATGGCCCTGGAATACATTCTGTGCCTGGAATAAAACTTACTCCCAGGGGCTGGCTCTCAGCCCAATAGTCAACAAGATGTACATGCAGATCATTCAACCCAGGATGACACATCCACATACTCTGTGGTAATACATCCCTTAGAGCAATAGACCACAGGGCACCAGAGGGACAACATTGACACTGAGGAAATGCAGTACAAACTGGAGTGCATAACTATGAGGGGCACAGGGGGAGGGTTACTGGGCAGGGAGGGGAGGAGACAAGGTTAGGACTGAGCATGGTAAATGAGAAGTAAAACTAAAAGTATACATAAAGTTGAATGTAAAACAAACTCTTAAAAAAAAAAAATTCATCATACCAAAAGGAAACTCCATTAAGTGATCACTGCCCATTCCCCTTACCCCTAACCCCTGCTTATCATTAATCTGTGTTCTGAATTTGTTGGTTTGTAAGTGTGGATATTTCACATAAACAGAATCAAGATATATAGCCTTTTGGCTCCTTTCACTTGACATAATGTTTTCAAGTTTCATCTATGTTATAGTATGTTGTTACACTTACATGTTCCTTTCTATTGATGAATAAATATGGGGCTGCTTCAGGGAAGCTATATTTTAAGGCCAGGCTTTGTGTATGCAGATATGTAGCTTGGGGGCTGCTTTGGGGTGGCTATGTTTTAAGGCTCGGCCCAAGGGTAAGTGGTTGTAGAACGGTTAGGAACTACTAAGGGAGATGAACTTGTCTGTCAGTTTGTCATCCTGTGGTGGCTTGTGTGTTCCTATGAGGCTCGAGGTTATGCCATCAGTGTTGCAAAACATCAGCAAGTTTACCCATGAAGGACAGGTTTCAGCAGAGCTTCTGGACTAAGACAGACTCAGAAGAAAGAAGAGGGCATCCACTTCTCAAACAATTGGGCAGTGAAAACCTCATGAATAGCAGTAAAACAGTCTGGTATATTACTGGAAAACTTTATGAATAGCCCTGAAACATTATCTGATATAGTTCCAGAAGATGAGCCCATCAGGTTGGAAGGGACTCAAAATATGACAGGAGAAGAGCCGACTACTCAGAGTAGAGATGACTTTAACGATATGGATAGAGTGAAGCTTTTGGGACCTTCATTGGCTGATGCAGCATGACTCAAAATGAGTAGAAACATCTATAAGAATCCATTAATAATCAGAACATGGATTGTGCAAAGTATGAATCTAGGAAAATTGGAAGTTGTCAAAAATGAAATGAAATGTATAAAGATCAATATTCTAGGCATTAGTGACCTGAAATGGACTGGTTTTGGCCATTTTGAATCAGACAACCATATATCTACTATATTGGGCATGACAAATTGAAGAGGAATGGTGTGGCATTCATCGTCACAAAGACTGTTTCAAGATCTGTCCTCAATACAATGCTGTCAGTGATAGGATAATATCCCTATGCCTACAATGAAGACCAGTTAATATTACTATTATCCAAATCTATGCACCAAACACCAAAGCCAAAGATGAGGAAATTGAAGATTTGCACCAACTTCTGCAGTCTGAAATTGACCAAACATGAAATCAGGATGTGTTGATTATCACTGGTGACTGGAATGCAAAAGTTGGAAACAATGAAGAGTTACTGGTAGTTGAAAAATATGGTCTTGGTGATAGAAATAACACTGGAGTTCCCATGATAGAATTTTGTAAGACCAAGGACTTGTAAATACTGTTTTTCAACAACAAAAACAATGGCTGTAAATGTGGACTTTGCTGGATGGAATACACAGGAATCAGATAGACTACATCTGTGGAAAGAGGCAAAGGAGAAGCACAATATCTTTAGCCAAAACAAGGCCAGGTGCTGATTGTAGAACAGACCATCAACTGCTCACATACAAGTTCAAGTTGAAGTTGAAGACAATTAAAACAAGTCCATGAGAGCCAAAATATGACCTTGATAATATCCCTCCTGAATTTAGAGACCATCTAAATAATAGATTTGATGCATTGAACACCACTGACCGAAAACCAGAGAAATTGTGGAATGACATCAAGAACATCATCCGTGAAGAAAGCAAGAGGTCATTAAAAGACCAGAAAGGAAGAACACACCAAAATGAATGTCAGAAGAGACTCTGAAACTTGCCCTTGAATGGAGAGTAGCTAAAGCAAATGGAAGAAATGACAAGATAAAAGAGCTGAGTATAAGATTTCAAAGAACAACTCGAGAAGACAAAGCCAAGTATTATAATGAATGTGCAAGGACCTGGAGTTAGAAAACCAAAAGAGAAGAACACATTCAGCATTTCTCAATCTGAAAGAACTGAGGCAAAAACTTAAGCCTCAAGTTGCAATATTGAAAGATACTATGGGCAAAATATTAAATGACACAGGAAACATCAAAAGAAGATGGAAACAATACACAGAATCACTGTACCAAAAAGAGTCGGTCAATGTTCATCCATCTCAGGAAGTGACATATGATCAAGAACCAATGGTACTGAAGGAAGAAATCAGGTTTGCACTGAAAGAATTGGCAAAGAAAAAAGGCTCCAGGAGTTGGTGGAATGCTCATTAAGATCTTCCAACAAACATGCTGCACTGGAGGCACTCACTTGGCTCTGCCAAGAGATTTGGAAGACAGCTACCTGGTCAACTGACTGGAAGAGATCCATATTTGTACCCACTACAAAGAAAGGTGATTCCACAGAATGTGAAAATTGTCAAATAATATCATTAATATCATATGTAAGTAAAATCTTACTGAAGATAATTAAAAAATGGTTTCAGCAGTACATTGATAGAGAGCTCCCAGAAATCCAAGCTGGATTCAGAAGAGGAAGTGGAATGAGGGTTATCACTGCTGATGTCAGATGGATCTTAGCTGAAAACAAAGCATACCAGATAAATGTTTACTTATGTTTTATTGACTATGCAAAAGCATTCAATTTTGTGGATCTTAATAAATTATGGATAACATTGAGAAGAATGGAAATTCTAGAAATTTGATTCTACTCATGAGGAACCTGTACATAGATTAGGAGGCTGTCATTCCAGCAGAACAAGGGGATATGCATGGTTTTAGATCAAGAATGGAATGCGACGAGGTTGTATCCTTTCACCATACTTATTCAATTTGTATGCTGAGCAAATAATCTGAGAAACTGGATTAGATGAAGAAGAATGTGGCATCAGGATTGGAGGAAGACTAATTGACACCTTATGATGTGCAGATGATACAATTTTGTTTGCTGAAAGTGAGGATGACTTGAAGCACTTACAGAAGAAGATTAAAAACTACAGTCTGCAGTGTGGATTACATCTCAATATAAGGAAAACAAAAGTCCTCACAACTGATCCAATAGCATCACAATGGATGGAGAGAAGATTGAAGTTGTCAAGGACTTCATATTACTTGGTTCTACAATCAACACCAATGGAAGCAGCAGTCAAGACCTCAGACGATGTATTTCACTGGGTAAATCTGCTGCAAAAAACCTCTTTCAAGTGCTGAAGACCAAAGATGTCTCCTTGAAGACTAAGGTGTGCCTAACCCAAGCCATGGTATTTTCAGTTGCCTCTTATGCATGTCAGAGCTGGACAATGAATAAGGAAGACTAAAGAAGAATTGATGCTTTTGAGTTGTGGTGTTGGAGAAGAATAGTGAGAGTACCACGGACTGCTAAAAGGACTAACAAATCTGTCCTGGACAGAGTGCAGCTGGAATGCTCCTTGGAAGCAAGAATGGTCATACTTTGTTTCACCTATTTTGGTCATGTTTTCAGAAGGAACCATTCCCTGGAGAAAGATATCATGCTTGACAATGTGGAGGGTCAATGAAAAAAGGGAAGACATAGGGTCGCTATGAGTCAGAAATGACTCGATGGCACCTAACAACAACAACAATATCCCATTGTATTGATAAACTTATATTTATCCACTCATATATTGATGGACATTTGGTCAAATTCAGTATTAAGCAAACGTATTTAGACTATTCAGTCTGACAATTTGAGAAGTACATGCCAATTGAACTGATGCAGGTAACGATATAAAAAGCCTTCTTCTTAATAACTAAATTTATATTGAGATCCTACCATGTGCCAATCACTATACTGGTCAAAGTTCTCAAGGTGCACACAATTTTGTAGAAAACAAATCATAACACAACTTAAAAGTATTATGGTAGAAATGTGAAGAAATTAATATTTTATTAATTTGTTAATATCAATAGAGACATAGAGCAACAATTAACCTTCCTCTTCTTCTCTCTTACCTCTTTTCTATAAACCAGTGAAAATGAACTGTTAATCTACATAAACGATACCAATCCTTTGGTAAGTAAAATTACTTGGCAAAGAACTTGCTTTCCTCTCTTTTAAGGTCTTAGACAGATAAGCAAATGTTGCTTTCATGCAAGACCAGAGAAACTAGAAGTAAAAATCCAATCCAACAATACCAACAACAACAAAAAAAAAATCTTTTATACAACCGAATTAGACCTACATCTTGGCTGGTTGCCCATGAAAACAGTAATATTTTGTTAAACTAATTGCATTGTTTCCTTGCAAACCATAATCTAGGCTTTGTCTGATTTCCACTCTAAATGGAAGACCCTGTTCAAATAAAATTGCTTCATTTATTATTTCACTACATAGTGGAAAGGATGGGGAACTGAGTCTTTTGTGCTAAAGTCCTTTGCTCTTACTTTCTTCTTCTATCAAGTATCAAAATTCTCTGCCAAGTTCCCTCTTACTTTGGATATTCCATCAACGTAAACTCTAAGTATTATCCAATCACTCATCAAAAATGAGCCAAGAAGACAGATCTCCAGAAGGAAAGGAGTAGAGTGGTGTTGGACACTATCTTTCTGCCCTAATGTTTTGAAGCATCTGTATGTTTGTGTTAACTCACCAGTGAGAGATTGTGCTCTGCTCTCTTTCATATTCTATTAGTACACACTAGAATGTGATTTATTGATTTATATTGTTTTTAAGTAAAATTCCACTGAAACAGGCAATTCAGGTGTCTTTCAGAGATGTTTATAATAGAATTTATCTTTATTGGAAAGAAAACAGCACTAGTTCCAGCTGCTACTGCTTTGGAGGTTAAGTATAAAAATTCACTTTTCATCAGTATGCTGTATAAAGTTTAATATGACAGCTGGCATCATATAGTTAAATTCTATTCATATTATTCAGTTTAAAATTTCTCTCATCATGTTAGGCACAGATAAGAGACCCAGGTACTGAATGTTATATTTTTAGTTCCAAAGAAGTGTACTTTGTCAACAAAGTTAGAAAAACTAAATAAAATAAATAAATATATAACAGGTGAGGAGAGAATCTATTTAAATAGTATAGCCTGATGATTTTCATGGGTTTTGCCAAAAGTGTGAATTAAAATAGTAAAAATTGGTTCTGTCAGCAGAACTATGCATTGTACAAAATACGATAGCAATGAAAGAAAATTCACAACAAAATGAGAATGCAATATTTGTTTTATTTTTCCGGTTTCTTGCACAATGACTCTTTCTAAAAATGAAAACAATAGAAAACAAAGCATCCCTGGCTAATCTTCTTCTTAAATTGAGGAGTCATAACCCAAAAGTACTTGTACAAATTTATTGCATTCCAGAGGAAGGAGGTAACCAGCTGATTATGGAGTCATCAACATGTTGCTTATGGTAAAGCAAACATCAAATTCTAGGAAACATCTTTTGTGAACTAGACCATGATGTCAATTCTATGTACAACCAGAGGTATTAAAGTCACCTGCTTTAACAGCAGGTTGAAACATTCCCCCCACAAAATCTAAATAATTAAGTACATTGTCATTGCTGTTGTTGTTGTTAAATGTCTTTGAGTCAGACCACTGTCATTAGAGAAGGGAAATGGTGTATAGCCAGTAAACTATGAACTATATCAGTATGACAATCAAAAGGGAACAAAAATTTTTTATGATTTTTGTAGACTACTGTGTCCTCAGTATCCAGAATAGTGGCTGGAATATTGTAGGTTCTCAGTATGTGCTGACAAATGACACAACAAATGAAGTGTCACATAAAGTGTTAGAAATGGAAACAGTCAAAAGCGGCCAGATTCTTGATAGATTTTAAGGCTAACACCAACAGAACTTCCTGGCAGATAGGATGTGATGTGAGGAAAAGATTAGAGTTAAAGATTATTCCAAGGGTTCTGGCTGGAGACACAGAAAACGGAAAAATATATATGGAAAAATAAGTTTCTTAATTGGAGAATCAGGGCTTTGTTTATGGATATCGTTTTGGTTACTTCTAACAGAAAATGGGTGGCTTGAACAAACAAGAGTTTATTTTCTTACAGTTTTGGAAGCTAGAAGTCCGAGTTCAAAGTGCCAGGCTCTAGGGACTGGGTGAAAGCCCCTTGACCTTGGGCTTCAACTCTACCTCTTGCTCCTGGCCCACTGAAGCTATAGGCTTTCTTTACTCAGGCAGATAGTGGCTGCTGAGGCTGACAAACCCAAGGTCGACAAGTAAAAAGGCACAGTCCCAATATTACCAAACCACATGGCAAGTCCATTAAAGTCCCCAGATAGGCAGAAAACATGGCAGGTTGCCAAACAATGACTTGGCTGCATGTAGGATTCAAGCATGCCAAAAAGCTATAGACTGTTCCTAAAGATTCTCTTTATATACTGGCAGCAGACCACATCCCTAAGGCAGCTACTCAGATGCTTACAGTAGATTCTACCATGGAGTTGATTACCAGTGTCATCATGGGAGTATCACATCCAATTGCCAAACCACTCAAAACCAGGTCCAGGCAAGCTGTCTTGTGACTTTAACTACCACAGATATATTCAGATTAATTTTTACAGCGGTGTTAAGAAATAAGTGGTATGTAATTTTATTTATACTGTTTTAAAACACCTAAAATTCTCAAATCCAATAATTAAGGTAGATAATGCATAAAGAACAAAATGAGTTTATTGTGGATTATGCAGTTGTAATTATCATATGTAAAAGGTTGGTCCACTAAAATTCAGTCAGAAGCAACATTGACTATGGAATTCTCAAATTCAATATCAAACAAATAGGAGAGGAAGGGTCTTTACACTGGAAAATGAAGCAGATCAGGTGTCTTGAAAACCCTACAGCTGAAAATATCACAGGGAAGCCTGATACATACACACTAAGGATGTTGTTGTTGTTGTTGTTGTGTGCCGTCGAGCTGGCCCCGACTCATAGCGACCCCTCCTTGGGTTTCCGAGGCAGTATCACTACGGAAGTAGGATTGCCCAACCTTCCTTCCGAGGAGTGGCTGGTGGGTTTGAACCGCCAGCCTTCTGGTTAGCAGTCAAGTGCTTTAGCCATTATGCTACCAGAGCTCCTACACACTAAGGATACCCAGCTGTATAATGCCAACACATAGAAAGATTGTCCTTTGTGAGTCCAAGTAAGAGGATATTTGAGATATTACTGATACTCTGACTTTATTTTTTGTCTGCAGGCAGGTAAGTTCTTAAAAATACACATTATATAGTTTAGTGTTGGAAAGTCATAAGGGAATATTTTTAATTCTTATGATAAATTAATGCAGTTGAAATTTATTGTATGAATATCTTTGTTGCTGTTTTTGTTATACGCCATCGAGACGGACTCGACCCCTCCTTGGGTTTCCAAGGAGGGAGCTCTGGTAGCATAGTGGTTAAGACACTTGCCTGCTAACCAGACGGCTGGTGGTTCAAACCCACCAGCCACTCCTCGGAAGGAAGGTTGGGCAATCCTACTTCCGTAGTGATACTGCCTCGGAAACCCAAGGAGGGGTCGCTATGAGTCGGGGCCGACTCGACGGCACATAACAACAACAACAACATCACTACGTAAGTAGATTGCCCCATCTTCCTTCTGAGGAGTGGCTGGTGGGTTTGAACCACCAGCCTTCTGGTTAGCAGTCAAGTGCCTTAGGCACTACACTACTAGAGCTCCCTGAATATCTTTAGACCTTACAATAATTTTACTTTGCATTGTGCTGATAAATTTAATCCTTAACAAATAATTTTCTAACCATTCTGTAAAATATTCAAAACAACCTTCTATGCTTTCTTTTAATGATGAAGAAGTGAGATGACTCCCCAGAGGGAAACTTCTTATGTATCATCAACCTTTAGGTACATATATTATGATGTTATAGATCTTTCTCTAGGTTTCTTGAACCATCAACCATTCTTTTAATTAAAAGGAACAGAACCGAAATATACAGTAATAAGTGTTGGAAGTCACAGTAGTGTAATATGTTGTGGAAACATGGAAGAAATATATACTGCAGTGGTGAAGATGTATAGTTTCCTCCCATGCTGAGGGTACAGTCCAAGCTCAATAAACAAAAAGTATTAATAACACAACTTGTTATAAATACACATACAGAGAGAGCTTTCAGGATTTACTTTCCATAAGTTACTAACTGAATCATTGAAATATTCCAATAAGAGCCAGTAAATTCATTTTAGGGAAATTCAACCAAAATGAATCCTAAAACTCATGGAGTCATCCTATCTTGTGGCTGGCACTAAAAAGGCTTTTCCTTCTGATTTTCCTCTATTAATTCAGAGTACCTCAGGGATCTAAAGTCATGGGGCTTCCTGCAAGCATCATAAATTTCCTAGTGACATATGTAACCCAACTTCCTCTCTTGGAGCCCAGCGTATTAACAAACAACTCCACTGACTTCCTAGAACACACACCTTTATTGAGTTTCAAAATTACCGTTTTCAGGCCCATTGGAACACAAAACAAAGCTCTCCTTTTCCACAGGCCCATTGAAGGCCACTTTGATTCCTCCATCAACATTGAGAACTGCCAGAAAATTTTCATTTTTTTCCTGTGCCTGTTGGCAGTAGGAACAGAGGTTCTAATGAATCCATTGTCAGCACCCACAACTCTCTTGGATTGTAAACACTAAATGACAAGTCAGCTGCGGCTTTAGTCTATGAATGTGAACGTGTCAGTGTCCTTCCTTTCCCGAAACTTTGCCAATTAGGAAGCAGAGTCTCCTATCCTGTATTTCAAAGCCTTATTCATGAACTGACATTAGTGTTACAATTTCAGTAATGGACTCTAAAAAAGCATTAGAGCTAAATGGTTCTAATTTCAATTACGAATGACATTGTATAGAATGAATGCTTAGACAGATGCTTCAGACTCTAACTAAATACACTGTGACTTAATTGCTTTGCAATCTTTCAATTCAACTAAAGTGAACACTTCAACCCCGGTTGCTTCACTCTCTCGGAGAAGGTAAACACCGAGCTTTAATGGGCTGTGCTAATAATAACTACGCAAAGCAGTTAAACAAAACTTTAATTCTTTTCAAGGTTGGAGATGAAAAGAAAGTTCTAAAAAGGAAGGTTGTAAGTATCTGGGAGTAGTGCTCAATGTTAAAAAAAGAGAAAGTTTTAGCCTACCAAGAAGAGATAGGCTAAAAGAACTCTAGTGAAATGTGTGTTTCAGCATAAGCAGGCCACAAAATGAAAGAAAGTTAAGCAGACTGGAAGATTTGCCTTTCCAGTCCTCTCCATTCTTTGATTCTTGTCGGAGAATGGTCCTAACAGAATACTTTTTTAAAAACCTGTTTTATGTAAATGATTGTTATAATTTCATCTCATACAGAGTAATTTTAAAAATACTTTTCCACAACTCTATCTAGTCACCTATTTCTAAATATGAGGCAAGAACAATTCTGTGGGAAGAAGTTGGCAGTAGAAAGCAGGGTGCAGCATGTGGCTAGTTGTACAGAAGTAATTTCAAGCTTTCTGAGAGTTGTAAGGGAGAATTGAGACATGAGGCCAGAGTGGAGATTAAGACAGTATTTCCAGAGTAAGTGAAGACATTGGATAAGTACTCAGGGATCCTTATTCTCCCTGAAATGTTTAATTTGGCATGTAAATGAAATATATCCATGCTGTAAAACATTTAGGCATTCAATAAATGTTTGCTGAATACATTTATGAACTGAAAATGAAAAATGCAGAATTCATTGCTTTATAATTACACATTCATAAGTCACTCTATGTTTACAAAGTGCTTCCCAATCCTACTCTTCATTTTAAAGCAGAAGAAATAGAATTGGATCAGTGTTAACAATAATGACTCAGATGAACAACACTTTACAACTTTCCCATATATAATTTCATTGTGAGATGTTAAATGCCTTGTACAAAGCCACTCCTAATTATGTCAGAAGCAGTACTCATTCCTTGCACACCCCAAGTGTGATGAGCTCCCTGTGTTACGTGGCCTCTTCACAAGTCCCTACACCATTGTGCACATGAAGGGCAAGTCCAAATGTAGCTGTTTATGGAGCACCACTGGGTAGTGTGATAATGGAGACTTCAATCATTTAATATAAGTTTTCAGTTATGCTCTAAATTCCCAGCCTTAATCAGTTAGAGAATTCTTGCTGAAATTTCCAAATTATAGCATCAGAAAAACAACATAAAATTGTTTCCATGAGCAAATCAGGTTCGGTAAAATTATGTTCTTATTTGGTTCAACAAACTCTGACTCCCATGACTTCCAATTTGTCTAGATTACAGAAACAGGCTATTTCCCTTTTTTCTAAATGTTTCAAATTATCTTATTTTTTTAAACAATGTGAAGTTATTTTAAACTAGTATTGTGTGCCCTGAGAAATGGCATAAGGTAAAAGAATTCTAAAGCAACATATTGTCAACAGATAAAACTCATGATTATATGCTGATTGGACCCAACTGAAACAAATACATTGTGATTGAGTTGATTCTGACTCATAGTGACAGTCTTAGTTATCTAGTGCTGCTATAAGAGAAAAAGTACAAGTGCATGGCTTTTTTAACAAACAGTAATTTGCTTTCTCCCAGGTTAGGAGGCTAGAAGTCCAAATTCAGGGTGCCAGCTCTAGGGGAAGGCTTCATCTCTTTGCCAGCTCTAGGAGAAGGTCCTTATGCCTTGGCTCTTCTGTGATCTTCATATGGCTCGGTCTGGGTTTTCCCTCATATCTGTTTCTTTCCCTTACTGGTTTAATCTCTTTTATATCTCAAGAGAGATATATTTAAGATACACCCTACAATAATCTTGCCTCATTAAAGTAACAAAGTCTACCCATTCCTAAATGGAATTATTAACACAGGCCTGTTGTTGTTGTTATGTGCCATGGAGTCGGACCTGACTCATAGCGACCCCTCCCTCGGTTTCCAAGGCAGTATCACTACGGAAGTAGGATTGCCCAACCTTCCTTCCGAGGAGTGGCTGGTGGGTTTGAACCGCCAGCCTTCTGGTTAGCAGTCAAGTGCCTTAGGCACTATGCTACCAGAGCTCCTAGAGGTTAGGATGAACAATATATATATTTTGGGGACTTAATTCCATCCATAGCAGTGATTGTGAGGATGCTGTAGGATTGGGCAGTGTTCTTTCTGCTGTGCATAGGCTCTCTGTGAGTCAAACATGACTTGATGGCACCTTATAGTAAGAAGTTTGAAATAAAGGGAAAAAAAAAGGCATGTTCATCGTTTGAATTCTGTAAACATGAAAACAATGAGAAATGAGGCATCATCTCAAATAACCCAACATAAAGCTCAAAACTAGGTTCTAGCTACAAAAAACACTTAAAAAATATTATACCTTTGAACCACGAGCAGTTCATGTTCATATATCCTTACGCAATATTATATTCTTTATTGGGAGTTATTTTATATCTAATTCACTAATGAAATATTCATGGCCTATAGATCTTGGCATTTGACTGCTAATCAGAAGGTTGGTAGTTTTAAACTCACCAGCTACTCCTTGGAAGGAATGTTGGGCAATTTATTTCCATAGTGATACTGCTTTGGAAACTCAAGGAGGAGTCGCTATGAGTCGGGACTGACTCAACGGCACATAACAACAACAACAACAACATAGATCTTGAGAAAGACTTTAGCAACATACCTATTGTAAAGTAATTTTCTATAGGCATAAACATTTTAAACGTATTGCTTAAGCTTAATGTTTAAACTTAATAATATAATATATAATAATATCACATATCATATTGAATATTTCAGTTTGAGACTTTGATGGATGTATATTAATTATTTACTGAGAGAAAAACAAGCTCACACTCCAAAGCTAACTAAACATTTGAAAAATCAACTATTTAAGAGGAGACACATAGCTACCTGACAACATAAATTGGACTTGACCATGGAGTGTCTTCTGATACTTATGTGCCAGTTTGCCGTACTGGGGTGCCTGTTGCTGTGAGAGTGGATGCTGTGCCACCGGTTTTTCAAATACCAGCAGGGTCACCTCTGTTGGACAGGTTTTAGCAGAGCTTACATACTAAGAAAGACTAGGAAGAAGGACAGGGCCATTCACTTCCGAAAAAATTGGCCATTGAAAAGCTTAAGAATAGCAGTGAAACACTGTCTGAGATATTACTGGAAAACTTTATGAGTAACAGTGAAACACTGTCAGAATGTTCAGTTGGAAGATGAGTTCCTCAGTTTAGAGGCACTCAAAATATGAGCAAGGAAGAGCAGCTTCCTCAGAGTAGAGATGACCTTATGGATGGGGTAAAGCTTTTGGGATCTTCATTTACTTGTAAGGCAAACTCAGAATGGGAAGAAACAGCTGCAAATATTCATCAATAATCGGAACATGAAATGTATGAAGTATGAATCTAGGAAAACTGGAAGTTGTCAAAAATGAAATGGAACACATAAAGATCAATATCCTTGGCATTCAAAAGATGAAATGGACTGGCATTGGCCATTTTGAATCAGACAATCCTATGGGAGCTCTGATAGCATAGTGGCTAAGGCACTTGACTGGTAACCAGAAGGCTGGCGGTTCAAACCCACCAGCCACTCCTCGGAAGGAAGATGGGGTAATCTACTTCCATAGTGATACTCCCTTGGAAACCCAAGGAGAGGTCGCTATGAGTTGGATCTGACTCAATGACACATAACAACAACAACAATGGTCTACTCTGGTAGCCTAGTGCCTAAGGTACTTGACTGCTAATCAGAAGGCTGGTGGTTCAAACCCACTAGCCACTTCTCAGAAGGAAGATGGAACAAGCTACTTCTGTAGTGAAACTGCCTCGGAAACCCAAGGAGGGGTCACTATGTGTCGGGTCCGACTCAGTGGCATATAACAACAATAACATGGTCTACTATACTGGCGATGGCAAATTGAAGAGGAACAGCACTGCATTCATCCTCAAAAAGACCATTTCAAGATCTATATTGCAGTACAATTCTGTCAGTGATAGGATAATATTCATATGCCTACAAGGAAGACCAGCTAATACTACTATTATTCAAATTTATGAAGCAACCACTAAAACTAAAAATGAAGAAACTAAAGATTTTTATCAACTTCTGCAGTCTGGAATTAACCAAAACCTGCAGTCAAGATGTATTTGATTATTACTGATGATTGGAATGCAAAAACTGGAAACGAAGAATCATTGGTAATTTGAAAATATGACCGTGGTGATAGAAATGATGCCAGAGACTGCATGATAGAATCTTGCAAGAGTAATGACTTAGTCATCACAAATTCTTTTTTTCAACAACATAAACAGGTGTTATACACATGGACCTCACCAGATGTACAGGAATTGGATTGCCTACCTCTGTGGAAAAAGGCAATGGAGTAGCTTAATATCATCAGTCAAAACAAAGCCAAGAACTGACTGTGGAACAGACTATCAAATGGTCATATGCAAGTTCATGCTGAAACTGAAGAAAATTAAAGCAAGTCCATAAGACCCAAAAATGACCTAAATTCCCAGTAGAATTCCCACCAGAATTTAGAGACTACCTAAAGAATAGATTTGGTGCATTGAACATCAATGACTGAAGACCAGACAAGTTGTGGGATAACGTCAAAAACATCATATTTGAAGAAAGCAAAAGTTCATTACAGAGACAGGATAGGAAGAAAAGACAAAAAATGAATGTCAGAAAAGACTCTGAAACTTGTTCTTAAATGGAGAATAGCTAAAATGAATAGAAAAAAATGATTAGCAAAAGATCTGAACAGAAGATTTCAAACTGCAGCTCAGGAAGACAAAATAAAGAATTATAATGAAATGTGCAAAGATCTGGAGTTAGAAAATCAAAAGAAAAGAACAGCTCAGCATTTCTCAGGCTGAAAGAACTGAAGAAAAATTATTCTTTTTCGAGTTGGAATATTGACAGATTCTCTGGGCATAGTATTGATTGATGCAGAAAGCATTGAAGGAATACACAGAGTCACTGTACCAAAAAGAATTGGTTGACATTCAGCTATTTCAGGAAGTAGCATATGATCAGGAGCCAATCGTATTGAAGGAAGAAGTCCCAGCTGTATTGCTGGTAAAGTCCCAGGGAATTCGTGAAAAATAAAGTACCAGGAATTGACGGAATACCCATTGAGATGTTTCAACAAGTGGATGCAACACTGGAAGCACTTACTCACTTATGCTAAGAAATTTGTAAGACATCTACCTGCCAAATGACTGGAAAAAATGTATAGTTGTGCACATTGCAAAGAGAGGTGATCAAACAGAGTGGATAAATTATCTAACATTAGATATCACATTAATATCACACATAAGTAGAATTTAAAAATGGTTGCAGCAGTATATTGACTTGAAATTTCCAGAAATTCAAGCCGGATTTAGAAGAGGACATGGAATGAAGGATATCATTGCAGATGTCAGATGGATCTTGGATGAAAACAAGGAATATCAGAAAGATGGCACTTGTGTTTTATTGACTATGCAAAGTCATTCAGCTGTGTGCATCATAACAAATTATGGATACCATTCCAGAATACTTAATTGTGCATGAGGAACCTGTACATAGACCAAGAGGCTGTCGTGAGAACAGAACAAGAGGATACTGTGTGGTTCAAAATCAGCAAGGGTGGTGTCAGGGTTGTATCCTTTCACTGTACTTATTCAATATGTATGCTGAACAAACAATGCAAGAAGCTGGATGATATGAAGAACATGATATCAAGATTGAAGGAATAATCATTAACAATCTTCAATATGCAGACGACATAATCTTGCTTTCTGAAAGTGAAGGTGACTTAATGCACTTACTGATGAAAATCTAAGACACCAGTTTAAAGTATGGATTACACCTCAACATAAAGAAAACAAAAATCCTCACAACTAGGTCTATAACCAACATCATGATGAATGGAGAAAAGATTGAGGTTGTCAGAGATTTCATTTTACTTGGATCCACAATTAACACCCATGGAAGCAGCAGTCAAGAAATCAGACATTGTATTGGACTGGGAAAAATTTACTGCCAAAGACCTTTGAAAGTGTTAAGGAGGAAAGATGTCACTTCGAAGACGAAGGTGTGCCTGAGCCAAGCTATGGTGTTTTCAATCGCTTCGTATGACTGTAAAAGCCAGATGATAAACAAGGAAGATTGAAGAAGAGTTGCTGGCTTTGAATTATGGTGTTGGTGAAAATACTTAAAATACTATGGACTGCCAGAGGAACAAACAAATTTGTTTTGGAAGAAGTCCAGCCAGAATGCTGCTTAGGAGTGAGAATGGCCAGACTTTGTTTTACCTATTTTGGTTGTATTGTCAGAAAAGACCAGTACTTGAAGGATATTATGCTTGGTAAAATAGAAGGTCAGTGAAAAAAGGGAAGATCCTCAATGAGATGTATTGACACAATGGTTGCAACGATGGGCTCAAGCACAGCAAAGATTGTGAGGATGGTGAAGGACTAGGCAGTGTTTCACTCTGTTGTATATAGGGTTGCTATGTGTTGGAGCTGACGTGAAGGCACCTAACAACAACAACCAAAAGGCACAATTCAGAAAAGGCATAACTAAAGCATCTTTGTGGTAATGTTCTGATCATTCTTACGAACCTATTTATTTTGTTTCTGAGAGAAGCATAATACTATATTATGATCCGTGAGATTTAACAGAGTAATGCTTTCTAATTTCAAGGAACACGCAAACTATGTAAGGGAAAAATACACTGACATGTAGTGATAAGATCTTTACTTAAATTTACTTAGTAACAATATTATCTTGCACTTGCATTGTTTTATTCACACTCTTCTGTCTAATATTTTTTAATTAACAATACTTACAAAATCTAGTTAGGGTGGTTGGTTAGCTAGGGAGAACTCACTGGCCCAAATAGAGATTTGAAATGGGCATTATAGTGAAGTAAGCATATAATATAATCATTTATAAACAGCACTAAATAACTTTTTTAGATTTATTTTAAATCAGAAATCATAAATTGAAGCTTTCTTGGACTCAATTTTTACACCATTCAAATGAAGAGAGGGGGTGTGACAATCTGAGGTATTTGTGAGTCACTGTCATCAAATGGGACTTAATGTGATGATCTTTTTTATGGAGAATCTTTGAGAATTCAAAAGAGGTAGCTTTGGCATGCAGAACAATAGCAGGTAAAATATGCTTATGCAAAGGATTCAGAAACATAAGGAATTAGAGGAGGAACGATTATATACTTCCCATGGCCTGTGCCCAAAGCCTCTCAAGCTATGAAGCCTTAAGTTCAGAAGTTAAATTTAAAGTGGCCATAAAACTACATGATATCCCCAGGGAGTTTTGCTGAAATTATATGCTCTTTAACTTCAGACCATGCCGGAAAATACATAGATTTAAGACCTCTTCCAAACAGCAGATTCTGTGGAAGGACTGATAGTCTAAGTTGGAGAAAATCCCAAAATTATTTTCAGAAGCATCACAAGGACTTAGGGGCCTGACTAGATCCCTAGGACTTGTATTCTTACAATTTAACAATGATGGGTTTTCTTGAGGTTCCAGAAAGTGTACTGTGGGCCCAGGAATGATTTTTTAAAGCCTCCCTATGGTAGCTGAATATGAGAAGATCCATGATTATCCAGGTAGATCCCCAAATCCACTGTCATCAAGTTGATTCTGACTTGTGTCGACCCCATAGGACAGAGTAGAACTACCCCAAAGGGTTTTGAAAACTGTAAATCTTTAGGAAAGATGACTGTAGAAAAAAGGGACAATTTAAAATTCTAAATTTCCAGGTTGAAGACTGATAGAAAAGAAAGCTGAGGAAGGATTTTGTGGAGAACTCTAGTCTCTTAGTTTCTCAGTACTGCTGTAACTGAAATAGCAGGAGTGCATGGCTTTCAAAAAGTTATTTATTTTCTCACAGTATAAGAGGCTATGGAGGAGCCCTAGTGAAGCTCTACTGCTAATGGAAAGCTAGCGTGTTTGGAACCCATCAGGCACAACGAATTGATTGATCTTATTGCATTAGTTTCATTATGAAGGTAATTACATTTCACAGTTCTATTCTGTCCTATAGGGTCACTAATAATTGAAAATGGCTAAACAACAGTTTTCTTGTTGTTGTTGTTATTTGTTTTTAAGGGAGATTGCATTACGGAGCCCTGGTATCACATTAATTAAGCCCTTAGATGCTAACTGAAAAGTTGGTAATTGGAACCCACCACCTTCTTCAGGAGAGAAAGATGCGACATCTGCGTCTGTAAAGATTACAGGTTTGGAAACCCTATGGAGCTGTTGGACTGACTGTCCTATAGGGCTGCTAGCCCTTAGAAACAACTTTTTTTCTTAAGATTGCATGATGGAAAGCAATTGTATTATTACTATAGGTATAGGAGCTAGGATTTCAACACATATTGGGGTGACACAATTCAATCCGTAACATACGAATTGTTAGATTTCTCCAGACAAAGCAAAATCCTTTTGTAATGAATTCAAGTGTACTTTTACTTTTGGTACATATTTAGTGATATTTTTTTTTGATTTTGTGTGTCTGATCACAAGAAGAAAATGTTATTAACAGACTTTATATATCTGTAGGATCAAAAGAAAATCCTTAATCAAAATAGCTTTTTAAAATAATTATTTGATTTAGAGTAACATTAAAACACAATTGTTTATAATGATGCTGTTTATATAATGAAAGATATATTTATTTGAATATGAGTGTTTGTTCTTTTAAGTCTGAGAAGGGGATCATGTTGGTAGTGAGCAAGTGAGCTCTTTAACAATAAAAGTCCTTTTGTAATTTTTGGAGGTTAATATATCTTCCAAGATGGTGGATGAATAATGGTATGGAAGAGAAATTGCTTCTAATTCCCCCATGCTTTTTAGGGTATTTTATATGCTTAGGACTACATTGCAAGTGCTTGTAAAAAGGCATTAAATTTTTGTATATACCATTTACAATATGAAGGTTACCTGTCAATAACTTGTTTATCTCTTAAATAATACTTTTTAAAAATATTGACACTTTAAAGGAAAATTGTTTAAAGAAAAAATATTTCCTACCACTCTATACCACCATAACACATTTACTGTTTGAATACAAACTTAAATACCATCTTTCCTAAAATGAATATATAATTTTAAGTAGTCATAAGGTAAAAATATTTACATTATATCTTTCTACCTTTTATTTCCATAATCTTCACATATTTCATATTTTAATTAATGAAAATATTTACCTGATCAATCCTCTCTTGTTAGATTATTTTCTCTTTGTCCTCTGTAATTACAAAAAAAAAGCAATGCAAAACTTGAAATTCATACTTTCTTAAACATTCTTTGTTCTTTTGAATGCTTTCATCACAATAAATGTCTTGGAATTAAATACTTGTCAATAATTTTAGATTTCTGTTTTTACATTTCTTGTATCCTGTTGGGAGAAATTATGTATCAAGTGTTCATCTTCATTTGTTGATACATAGATCTTTTTAGATGTTTTTTACATCAAAGCATGTCATATGTTTAGGGGAAATAGTAAGGCAGTTCCCAGAGACATCATTCTGAGTATAAATAAAAACAAATTCCATTGATTAAATAAGTACATTTAGAAAAATGAGTAGATCAGATGAATTAGAGATTTCCACCAAGTGTGATTATCAAAAGTCTATGCTTTGAAATTAGATAAACTTGGGTTCAAATCTACCTACTTGGACGTTTTCCTCTTCCTTACAGGGAAAAGAAATGGTAATAGCAGCTATTCCATGTGGTTGCTGTTAGAATGAAATGACATGAGGGAAAAAATACAAGTGAGGGCAATACCTGGCACATTGGGGACTCAATAAACCTAAGACTTTTGTGGGTTTTTGAGAGATGATGAAAAGCCACCCTGGATCAATCTTAAGCCCAGTATTACTTGGATTCTGGGCTATAAAGTGTTGGGTTGCTTTGTAGTTTATAGACAGTAAACATGTTCAAATGGGAAGGATAGCATCCTTCGATTGTCTAAGAGTTTGTTACTGATTCTTGATTTACTTTCATAGGAAAGATGAGAAAAGGACATATTTGTGAACTAATGGGTGCAGGCAGGAGGTTGAACACATCATTTCTTTATTTCTGATCCTTTCCCATGCTTTTGTGCACATGTGTGTGTGTAAGCCTAAGTAAAATTGCATCATTTTCTGGACAAATGGAAAAAAAAATAAAATGGTCTTACTGGTCAAATTAAAGAGAAGAGCCCACATATTTGCAACCTCATATTTGACAGAAGATACCAGAAATATATGCCAATTTGAATAGTATGCAGGGAAAAATGGTCATTGGTAAACCTGTTAGATTATTTGAATGTGGAGAAAAGCACAGACTGACCCTAGGTAAGGTTACAGTTTTTTTTTTGTTTTATTTTGTTTTGTTTTAAAAAAGGAACTTGTATGATATGCCTGTGAAGAGAATACCTTAATTTTTCTCTTACCCGAAGACAGAATCTGGCATGTACAAATAAGAGAACACTTATAAAAGTGAGGAAGCTCTGGTGGAGTAGTGCCTAAGGCATTTGATTGCTAACCAGAAAGCTGGTGGTTCAAACCCTCCACCCACTCCTTGGAAGGAAGGTTGGGCAATCTACTTCCATAGTGATATTACCTTGGAAACCAAAGGAGGGGTCGCTATGAGTCGGATATGATTATGACTTGACAGCAATGGGTTTGGTTTGGTCTTAGGTTATAAAGGTGAAGCATATACAACACCAAACAGATCCAAACAATTGTACTATAATCACATGGACTGCTACCCACCCTCAATAGAGGTTGAATAAGATTCTTAGGAACTTGTCTCTCCTGGGTGCCAAATTAGCATCTCCTTATGGGCACAGGAACCTGGAGATATGAAGGAACATCTGGGGCTTTAAAATGTGGTTTGCAGTCAAGGAAATCATTTATTCTTGTCTTGTGTGAAAAGAACCATTGAAAAATGATTTAAACTTTTATTAAATCAAAGATAGTCAATATACAGATCCTGAAGATACTCAACTTTTTTTTAATGGTAAAATATACACAGCAAAAATTTACATTTTATCTATTCCAAGTGTATAATTCTGCATGGCTCAGGGTTTCTGGGACAGCTTTATTTAAGGCTGGGCCCAAGATAGTGGGCTGCAATGGAGTATATTATATAATGTGATTTTTCTGGCCATAAATCTTTGTAAAGTTCATGATGGAATTTGCTGTCACCAGCTGAGTAGCTCCTGATTTCTAAGGTTATCCACCTGGGGTATTTCTGTTAAGAGTGGCACAAAGCAAAGCTATGGGAAGTTCATTCTCTATCAGGTGTATAAAATTTTGATGTTGGGATTGCTTTGTGGTCACTCTGCCAGGCTCAAAAGGAGCCCTTCTACAGGCAGAATGACGCTCTCTGACTGCTGGCTGAGAAAGACGTGCTGCTGAGAAAAACACTCTCCTGAGAGACATGCGCTGCTGAGAAAGACATCAAGAGACATGCACTGCTGGCAGAGAGACTGAAAAGACCTTTGGCTGAGAGACAGAGGGCTGAAAGAGACTGAGTGTGTTCCTGGACTTTAATTGTAGCCTGTTGCTTCCCTAATAAACCCCATAATCTGTGAGTTCTGTGTGTCCACTGAAGCAAATTATCAAACCCAGTAGAGAAGTGGTGGATGCTGCGGGAGGAAGAGCTGGTGTCAGGGCTGGAGGGAGGCAGCATGCCTGGCCTCACAGGGATAGGCCTTGGGGTACTGATGGTGATTCTGTCTTCCTCTTGTGGTGTTAGAGGAGGTCAGAAGATGCGGCTTCCCTGGCCTTTTGCCATGAGCATATGACTTGGGACTTCTGGGGTGGCTCTATCTAAGGATTTATTTTATTAGGGATAGGCAGGCGTGCTGCTCTAGAGTGAGTAGAGTAGTTAGAAACAACTAAGGTAGACGAACTTGTCTATCAGTTTCTCATCCTGTGGTGCCTTGTGTGTTGCTGTGAGGCTGAAAGCTATGCCACCAATGTTGCAAAATGCCAGCAGGGTTACCCATGGTGGACAGGTTCCCACAGAGCTTCCAGACTAAGATAGACTCAGAAGAAGGAAGAAGCCATCCACATCTTGAAGCATTGAACAGGGAAAATCTTATGAATAGCAGTGAAACACTGTCTGATATATTGCTTGAAGATGAGCCCATCAAGTCAGAAGGCATTCAAAATATGATTGGGGAAGAGCTGACTCCTCAGAATAGAAACAATCTTAATGACATGGATGAAGTAAAGCTTTTGGGACCTCCATTGGCTGATGTGACATGACTCAAAATGAGTAGAAACAACTGCAAGAATCCATTAATAATCTGAACATGGAATGTACAAAATATGAATCTAGGAAAATTGGAAATTGTCAAAAATGAAATGGAGCAAATAAGGATTGAGAGCCTAGATGTTAGTGAGCTGAAATGGACTGTTTTTTTTGGCCATTTTGAATCAGACAACCATATGATCTACTATGCTGGGAATGACAAATTGAACAGGAACGACATTCATCACCAAGACTGTTTCAAGATCTGTCCTGAAGTATAATGCTGTCAGTGATAGGATAATATCCATACATGTACAAAGAAGACCAGTTAATACTACTGTTATTCAAATCTATGCACCAACCATCAAAGCCAAAGATGAGGAAATTGAAGATTTCTACCAAAATCTGCAGTCTGAAATTGACCGAATATGCAATCCAGATGTGTTGATTATCACCAGTGACTGGAATGCAAAAGTTGCAAACAAAGAAGGGTCACTGGTAGTTGGAAAATATGGCCTTGGTAATTGAAATAACACTGGAGATCACATGATAGAATTTTGCAAGACCAATGACTTATTCATTGCAAATACCTTTTTTCAACAAAATAAATGACAGCTATACACATGGACTTCACTGGATAGAATACACAGGAATTGGATTGACTACATCTGTGGCAAGAGGCAAAGGAGAAGCTCAATATCTTCAGCCAAAACAAGGCCAGGAGCTGATTATGGAACACACCATCAACTGCTCATCTGCAAGTTCAAGTTGAAGTTGAAGAAATTAAAACAAGTCCATGAGAGGATTCCAATGGAAGAAGATGATAGAATAGGCAG
>NW_006922066.1:1081131-1081868 GCF_000298275.1 Orycteropus afer afer
TGTTCCTGTGTGATTGCATGGTGTTTTTTTGTCCATTTTCTATTACTTTTTTGATGGTAATTCGATTGTTATTTTTGTCTAACTGAGTGGAAGACAGCAACAGGTCCCAGGGGACACAACACCACCCACAACTCCTGTAACTTCACTTATTGAGTGAGAGCCACTTATTGGCTCCACCAATGGGCCAGTGATAAAAAACCACCAAGAAGACCTTGAATCACCCTTAGCTGCTCTTCACAAACAGTTAATAGAGATCTAAACAAAACAATGGCACAATGTCTCAGAGACAACACACCATCACAGTCCACACAAAGAAGCAAGATAAAGTGCTAGAAAAAAGAGAGCAGGATACAGACCCAGAACACATCCATAAGGAAGAAGCAGCATTAGAACTCTCTGATAAGGAATACAAAAGAATTATTTTAGGTATCTTCAGAAGATTGAGAGACAGCTCAAGGAAAACACAGACAAAACCCTAGAAGAATTTTGGAAGAAAATGCAAGCACAAAATGACAAAATAAATGAAAAATTAGAAATGACTCTAAATCTACAGATAGAAATTCAGAAGACAAATACTAAATTGTCAGAAATAGATAACACATTGAAAGCACAAAGGAATAGAATTGATGCAATGGAAGACAGATTTGATGAGATTGAATACAAATACCTGAATACTTCTTTAGAAAGGGATCAATCAGAAAAAAGATCAAAACAAAATGAAGAAAGCCTAAGGTTCA
>NW_006922066.1:1082440-1083818 GCF_000298275.1 Orycteropus afer afer
TAAACAGGGAAGTAGAAACTTCAATTGGCAAGTGAGGACAACTACAAACCAAAAAGAGGGAAAATACTGTGTAGTTACAGAACTTCTAAATGGTGAGGAAGTCAAGAGAGTTGCAAGATAGAATACACTATTCCAAATTCAGGGAGAAAATTACAAATCACAGGGTAACCTCAAAGAAAAATGATAAAACTTCACATCATAATAAAAAAAGAGGACAAGCACAAATATTCAGCAAACACTAAAACAACAGCAACAAAGGAAATGCTAACATGATTCATAAACATAATGAGCTCAGCACAGAAAATAATATGGAACAAAGTAACCAGGGACACATGAAAAAACACAACAAAATGACAGCAACCAACTCATACTTGTCAATAACTACAATGAATGTTAAATAAATAAATGCACCACTCAAGAGACAGATAATTTTAGATTGAATAAGAAAACAAAACCCATCAATATGCTATCTACAAGAGACACACCTTAGACACAAAGACAAAAATAGACTAAAAATCAAAGTTGGAAAAAGATATATCAAGCAAATGGCAATCATAAAAGAGCAGGAGTGACAATATTAATTTCTGCTCAAATTGACTTTAAGACAAAAACCACCATATGTGACAAGGAAAGACATTATATAATGATTAAAAGAACAATTGGACAAGAAGATATAACCATAATAAATATCTATGGACCCAATGAAAGAGCCCCAATATACATAAATCAGACTTTAAAAGAGTTGAAAAGGCAAACAGATGACACCACAGTCATTATGGAAGACTTTAATACACCACTTTCAATGAAAGATAGGACAACGGGAAAGAAACTCAACAAAGATGCAGAAGAACTAAACAATACAATCCACCAGCTTAGCCTTATAGACATCTATAGAGCACTTCAACCAACAGCAGCACAATATACATTCTTTTCCAGTGTACATGGAACACATTCCATGATAGACCATATGTTAGGCCATAAAGCAAGCCTTAACAAATTTAAAAACATTGAAATACTACAAAGCATCTTCTCAGATAATAATGCTATCAAATTAGAAATCAACAGTAGGAAGTTCAATGGAAAAAGAGTAAACACATGGAAACTAAACAACACTCTACTTAAGAAAGACTGGGTAAAAGAAGTAATAAAAAGTGAAATTGAAAAATTCCTTGAATAGAATGAGAATGAAAACACAACATACCAAAACCACTGAGGCACAGCAAAAGTAGTGATGACAGGCCATTTACAACAATAAAGGCACACATCAAAAAAGAAGAAAGAACCAAAATCAACAATTTAAACCAACATCTCAAAAAATTAGAAAAAGAACAGCAAGAAAAGCCTACAGTCACTAGAAGAAAGGAAATAATAAAGATTC
>NW_006922066.1:1085268-1087034 GCF_000298275.1 Orycteropus afer afer
AAAAAAAAAAAAAAACTATTTCAAGAAACCATAAGAGTCTACATAAACGAAAGAACATACTATGCTTGTGGATAGGAAGATTGAATATTGTGACAACATCAATTCTACCCAAAACAATCTATACATTCAATGCAATCCCAATCCAGATCCCATCAACATTCTTTAAGGATATGGAAAAACCAATCATTTACTTATATGGAAAGGAAAGAGACCTCAGATAAGCAAAGCACTATTGAAGAAGAACAAAGTAGGAGATCTCACTGCTGTATCTCAACCCTGCTATACAGCCACAATAGTCAAAACTGTCTGGTATTTGTACAGTGACAGACACACAGACCAATGGAACAGAATTGAGAACCCAGAATTAGATCCATTGACCTATGATCAGTTGATCTTTGACAAAGAGCCAAAATCCATTAAATGGGGAAGAGAATGCTTGTTTAATAAATGGTGCTGTCAAAACTGGATATTCATTTTCAGAAAAATGAAACAAGATCTGTACCTCACACCATACACAAAAACTAACTCCAAATGTATCGAAGACTGAAATGTGAAACCTAAAACCATAAAAGTCTTCAAGGAAAATCTAGGGGCAAATTTAGGGGCCTTAATATATGGCATAAATAGACTATCAAGCATAACCCAAAATGCACAAATAGCAGAAGAGAAACTTGATTATTGGGACCTTCTAAAAATCAAATTTTTATGTGCTTCCAAAGACTTCTCAAAAAAGAGTCAAAAGAGAACCTACAAAATGGGAAAAAAATACTTGGTAATGACATATCTGACAAGAGACTCATCTCTAGAATTTATAGAAAACTCCAACACCTCAATAACAAAAAGACAAATAATCCAATTAAAAATGGACAGATGATATGAATAGATGCTTCGTCAAGGAGGATATTCAGGCAGCCAAGAAATGCTCATGATCATTAGCTATTAGAGAGATGCAAATCAAAACAACAATGAGATACCATCTTGTATCTCATTGTAGTTTTGATTTGCACTAGTAGCAAAGTTCAACAAGACAGAAAACAACAAATGCTGATGAGGATGTGGAGAGATTGGGACTCTCCTACACTGCTGGTGGGACTGTCAAATGGTACAACCACTGTGGAAAGCAGTATGGCAATTCATTAAAAAATTGGAAATAAAAATACCATTTGACCCAGCCATTCCATTACTAGGTATATATCCTAAAGAAGCCATGATAAGAACAGACATATGCACATCCATGTTCATTTCAGACCTATTTACAATAGCCAAAAGATGAAAACAACCTAGGTGTCCATCAACTGAGGAATAGCTAACCAAAATGTGGTACATAAACACAGTGGGATACTATGCAACCCTAAATAACAACCTAGAATCTGCAAAATACTACATAATGTGGATGAACTTTGAGAACATTATGCTGAGTGAAATAAGTCAATCACAGAAGGACAAAATTTAGTCCGCTATTGTAAAACTCAAGGAAAGGCTTATCTGTGGAAGGACATTTTCTTTGTTGGTTACCAGGGGTGGGAGGGTAAGGGAGGGAACACTGTTAGATAGTAGAGATAAGTATTGATTTGGGTGAGGAGAAGGGCAATGTACCAAATGTGAGTAATCAACATGGTGGCATGAAGGAAGAGGGAGACATAGAGAGGCATATGGGAGGTATAGACAACAAAGATGAACCCTTTAGCACATACAGTACTGCGTCATCAATGAAGGCAAACATGCGTATATGGGTGGATAGATGGGTGGACAGGCTGAACTATTAG
>NW_006922066.1:1088727-1100739 GCF_000298275.1 Orycteropus afer afer
CTGTTGACTCCAACAGATGATGAATTCAAGATCACCAGGCTGAATGGTGGATTGCTCTCTCAGGACAGTTGTAGGCAACACAATGGGATACAGATCCTCAATAGAGTGTCTCATTTTCCCAGGATGTCCATAAGTATATTGGAAGCAGGTAAACTCCCTTTCAACTGACTGGCTGCTCAAAACATATACATCTGATCTCATCATGAGAATAATCTACATCACAATTGCTTAAACCACTCAGAATTGTGGTCCAGCCAAGTTGACACACAACTCCAACTATCACAGGTGGCATATGATCAAGAACTAATGATACTGAAGGAAGAAGTTGAAACTGCAATGAAGTCTTGTTCATGAAGAACAAGACTCCAAGAATTAACGGAGCACCCATTGAAATGTTTCAACAAACGGATGCCCTACTGGAGGCACTCACTTGGCTATGTCAAGAGATTTGGAAGACAGCTACCTGACCAACGGACTGGAAGAGATCCATATTGGTACTCATTTTTTCTGGTTACCTAGTGCTGCTCTAACAAGAAATATACCACAAATGGGATGGCTTTAACAAACAGGAGTTTGTTCTCTTACAGTTTGGAGTCTTTAAGTCCAAGTTCAAAGTGCCAGGCTCTAGGGCTGGGTGAAAGCCCCTCATCCTTGGGGTCCAGTTCTGCCTCTGCTCCCAGCCCACTGGAGCTAGAGGCATTTCTTCACTTGGACAGCTGTTAGCTGCTGAGGCTAACAAACCCAAGGTTGACAAGTTAAAAGGCACAGTCCCTATTTTACCAAATCACACGGCAGGCCACTAATTTAAGTCCATTGTAAGTTCCAAGGTCGTCAGAACATGCCAGGCTGCTGAACGATGCTTGCCATAGGCTAGAGACCATTCCCCAAGGCTTCTGCTTATATACAGGAAACAGACCACATTCCCTAAGGCAACTACTCAGCTGCTTCCAGTAAATTCCACCATGGAGTTGATTACCAGTCTCATCATGGAGAATATTACATCCAGCTGCCCAGCCACTCAACCAGACCCAGCCAAGTTGACAAACAAACTGAACTACCACACCGTTCCAAAGAAAGGTGATCCCACAGAATGTGGAAATTATTGAACATTATCATTAATATCATATGCAAGTAAACTCTTACTGAAGGTAATTCAAAAAATGGTTGCAGCAGTATATTGACAGAGAACTTCCAGAGGTACAAACTAGATTCAGAAGAGGACATTAAACAAGGGATATCATTGCTGATGTCAGATGGATCTTAACTTAAAGCAAAGAATACCAGAAATACGTTTACTTATGTTTTATTGACTGTGCAAAAGCACTTGATTTTGTGGATCTTAAGAAATTATGGATAACTTTGAGGAAAATGGGAATTCAGAACACTTAATTGTACTCATGAGGAATCTGTACACAGATTAAGGAGACTGTCATTTGTACAGAACAAAGGGATACTGCATGGTTTAAAATCAAGAGAGGGGTGCATCAGGGTTGTATCCTTTCATCATACTTATTCAATCTGTGTGCTCAGCAAACAATCTGAGAAGCTAGATTAGATGAAGAAGAATTTGGCATCAGGATTGGAAGAAGAATCATTAACACCCTATGACACACTGATGGAACAAATTTGCTTGCTGAAAGTGAGGATGACTTGAAGCATTTACTGATGAAGATTGAAGACTACAGTCTGCAGTATAGATTACACCTCAATATAAAGAAAACAAAATTCCTCACAACTGGTCCAGTAAACACCTTCACAATAGATAGAGAAAAGATTGAAGTTGCTAAGGACTTCATATTACTTGGTTCTACAATTAACCCAATGGAAGCAGCAGTCAAGACATCAGATGATGTATTGCATTGGGCAAACATGGTGCAAAAGATCTCTTTCAAGTGCTGAAGAGCAAAGATGTCTCCTTGAAGACTAAGGTGAGCCTGACCCAAGCCATGGTATTTTCAATTGCCTCTTATGCATATGAGAGCAGGACAATGAATAAGGAAGACCAAAGAAGAGTTGATGCTTTTGAGTTGTGTTGGAGAAGAATGTTAAGAGTACCATGGACTGCTAAAAGGACAAATAGATCTGTCCTGGTAGAAGTGCAGCTGGAATGCTCCTTAGAAGCAAGAATGGCCAGACTTCATCTCACCTATTTATGTCATGTTGACAATGGTTCCTCCAGGAGGAACCATTCCCTGGAGAAGGATATCAAACTTGCTAAAGTGGAGGGTCAACAAAGAAGGGGAAGGCTCTCAACGAGATGGATTAACACAGTGACTGCAACAATGGGCTCAGGTATAGCAAGGATTGTGAGCTTGGCACAAGACTGGGCAGTGTTTCATTCTCTGTGCATAGGGTCACTATGAGTCAGAGACAACTCTCTGGCACCTAACAACAACAACAAGTGTATAATTCAGTGGAATTAATTACATTCACTATGTGTGCAACCATTCCTACTATTAATATCCAAAACATTTTCATCACCCCAAAACTTTGTACTCATGAAAAAAATCACTCCTTATTTTTCCCCTTTTCCTCACCCCATATAATCACTAACCTTTCTGTCTCGATGTGTTTGTTTATTTTAGATATTTCATATAAATGGAATCATACAATATTTGTCCTTCGGTTTCTAGCTTATTTCACTTAGCACAATGCTTTCAAGTCTTACCCTTGTCACACCATGAATCACAATTTCATTCCTTTTCTTTATGACATAATATGCTACTGTATATATATACCATTTTTTGTTTATCTATTTATATGTTGATGTACAATTGGGTTGATTCCACTATGTGACAGCCTGTCTGTCTAGCTGTGTTGCACATGCAGACAGGATGTGCCTCAAACTTCCAGGCAGCCATTACTACTGGGAATGAGATAGTACACCCAATGGCATCAACCATCCTGTGGATACTAATTTCATCTGTGGTTGAGCTAGACATACAGGATGTTTGCACAGTGTTGGCAGTTTAAAACCATTATTATTATTCATGTAAAGCAAATATGAAATAACAACAGATTCTCCAAGCAGAACTCCTTACTCTTCACAAATTACTCATGCCCATTCCTTTGTCACTGGGCAGGCACCTCTATTCAGGTCAGAGGCTGTGTTTGTGTCACAGCTGCCTCTGGCTACCACCTTGCTGCCCAGGGGGACTGCATGGCTCCCAAGACTTCAGCTCTGCCTCTGAGCCTCCCTTGGCCTAACTTCCCTGGAAGGAAGCCCCCCTGCACAGGATCTCCCCAGCCTCTACTGCTACACACTTCCAGGCCTCTGCTGCTGGTTACCGCCATGCTACGCAGGACAGTGTGGTTTGCTCTCTTGTTGCCATGCTGCTCCTTCTCACACAGTTGCCACTGTGCTGGCCAGGGAAGAACCATGATGCAAGAGGCACACTCTGGCCTTTGCCCTGCATGGGCAAGTGCTCCAACTCTTTAGACACCCATTTCTCTCTTGGTAGGCCAGCAAAGCCACCATCACTATGTACTTTGTGAGGCTAATCAGCCCACTCTTTCTGTATTCAATAGTACAGCTTTCTCTTCTGGACCAGAGGTATCTCAGCATAGGGACTCATGTCCAAAGAATGCACTGTGCTCCAGACTCTTCTTGATGATAGAGCAGTCCCCTCCAACTTCTGTGGAACTGGCCTTTATATATGCAAGCTGCTCAATCTTATTGGGTGGATTTTCAAGCCACTATTTGCATAGTAAATTGATGAATTCCTTCTAAGACTGTGACCCAGTCATTTCGTTGGAGGTACAAGACCATGGCTAAAAAGGTCATACAAAAGCAATTGATTGCACTGATTCCACCTTTTGGCTATTGTGAATAATGCCTTACTAAACACTGATGTAGGAGCTCTGGTAGCGTAGTGTCTAAAGCACTTGACTGCTAACCAGAAGGCTGGCGGTTTAAACCTATAAGCCACCCCTCGAAAGGAATATGGGGCAATATACTTCCGTAGTGATACTGCCTCGGAAACCCAAGGAGGGGTCGCTATGAGTCGGGTTTGACTCGAAGGCACATAACAACAAAAACAACAAACACTGATGTTCGGTTATTTGTTTGAGTGCCTGCTTTCAAGTCTCTTAATACATATAAACCTAAAAAAACAAACTCACAGTCCTGGAGTCACAGCGCCCCTCCTTGGGTTTCCGACGTGGTCTCACTGCGGAAGTAGATTGCCCCATCTACCTTCTGAGGATTGGCTGGTGGATTTGAAAGGCCAGCTTTCTGATTAGTAGTCAAATGCCTTAGGCACTACACCATCAGATCTCCTTGAGTGTATATATACCTTACAGTAAAACTGCTGGGTCGTATGGTAATTTTGTCTGAAGGAAGATTGGGCGATCTACTTCAATAGAGATCCCACCTTGGAAACCCAAGGAGGGTTCCCTGTTTTGATATAGTAATTTTGTGTTTAACATTTTGAGGGACTCCCAAACTATTTCTCACAAAGGCTGCACCATTTAACATTACCACCATCAATGCACACGGATTCCAATTTCTCCATACCTTCTACAACACCTATTATTTTTCTACTTTTTTGTTAATAGCCACCCTAATGGATGTGAGGAGGTTTCTCACTGTGGTTTTGATTTGCATTTTCCTAATGAATAATGATATTGATCTTTTCATGTGCTTATTGGCCATTTTTATGTCTTCTTAGAGAAATGTCTATTCAAGTCTTTTGCCCATTATTTGACTAGATTGTTTATCTTTTTGTTAGTGAGTTGTAGGAGCTCTTTTTACATTCTAAATTTTAAATTCCACTCATATACATGGCTTCCAAATATGATCTCCCATTCTTTGGGATGTGTCTCCACTTTCTTAATAATATCTCTTGATGCATTTTTTTTTTCAGTTTTGACCAATTTCAATATATCTTTTCTTTCCCCCTTTGTTGTTAGTACTTTTTTTTTTTAAATCATATCTAAAAATCCATTGTCAGATACAATGTCTCTATATTTGGCTGAAAGTCACAAAACAACTGTAGTTAAGATGGCCAGAAACTCTAGATAGTTTGTGTGTCTTACTACAGGACTGCATCTCTCTGTTGTTTTGCATTTATTGCTTATCTTTCTATTTATTTTATTTTTTTAAAAAAAGAAAGAAATCCCATTTCTTCAAATAATAGAAAGAGGAAACCAACAAAAAAGCAGCAGCTGTGCAATGATCAATCATATCAAGAGCCTTCATTATGAAAACCACAGATTTGGTAGGAGGATTTGTTGACCTGCCCAGGTTCGTTTGTGTGTGAAGGCAAAGCAGGAGGTTAGATGCTTTATTATGCATTTTGGTCAGGTAAAGTATCATTGACTTATCCACACACAACTTTTCATTCAGCAACTGGTGACAACCACAAAGTTTTATGAGCCATAAAGAGAGAACACTTGAAAGGACACAAAGAAAAAAGTTGGAAGGTTCTATCTCAAAATTCTGTTTTGTTTTTCTATGACACCATAAAAAGAAAAAAAAAGTTACCATGGAGTCAAGCCTGATTATGGTAAACCCATGTGGTTCAGAATAGAACTATAATTCATAAGGCTTTCGTCAGCTGTGATTTTTTTGTTGGTATCTCCAGGATGGACTCAAATTGCCAACCTCTTGGTTAGTAGCTCAGTATTTAATCATTTGTACCACCCAGGAGTCCTTAAGATACTACTGATTTCTAGTATTTTTATAATTTCTTATCTGAACTTCATGGAATCTTAAGGCATCCCAAACAGACAAGGGTGAGAATTCTGCTCAAGCTCTGGAAGTTTTCTTTGGGCACTGTTTGTTTCCTAATCTCATTCTGCTTAAGGCCTAACATAAAGTTAACAATCCTGGTCCTCTGCTTCTTTTTCAATCACTTGATTGGTTATACTGATGAGTAACTGACTCCTCAGGAACGCTTCAGGAGTTTCCATTATTTTAGAGCACTTAAATGCACTAAATTGCTCTTTAGTTTGCAAAATTAGTAACTTAATATGTCATGTTAGTGAACTGTCCTAAAGCAGCTTTCCAAGGAGGGGAATATGCTCTTGTAGAATAGTGATGCACTGAACAGAATCTATGTAATATTCTTTCACCAAAGCCTTTGAAAACATCACTCAGCTACGTAACAATCTGGGTTTTTACATTTTAGATCTTTGAACGTCTGCAAAGTAGTCACTATTTAATCACTTCTCAAAAAGAAGATGGTTGTAACTGAAAAATGTAAGGACCAGGAATGGAAAAAAGGTTTCAACTTGTATGCTTATGCTGATTGGGGGTAATGGCTTCTTGAAGTGCTATGTGGAAGAGGATTCTGAAGCTATGTGGAAGCTTGGAGCAAAGGAATGTTGCAATTGGTTAGCAATGTGTGTCATGTCCTCAGGGAAAGAGTTTGTGTGCCACAGATATGTAATCTCTACATAGACAATGGAGAGTAAGAGCCCTAGGTTCTAACCATATCTCAAAACCCAAACCTATTGCCATGCAGTCAAACTGCTCCACAGCATTTTTTGTCTCACAAGAAGTTCACCAGACCTTTCTTCTTTGGCACTGCGAGGTGGGAAATGACAACTCCAGGTCAAGCAACAACCTTTTGGGCCACCTAGGGACCAACCAAAGCTCGACCACCCAATTTGCATTCTAAAATTCTTGATTTCATGCAACGTAACCTTCAGTTTCCTCATAAGTAAGATAAGGAAAGATACTACTGGTAACTCAGTTTTATTATGAAAAAGAATAGAAGAGCTAAATGTGTAAAGTGCTCCAATGTATGCTTACTGATTTTTCAATAAATTATGAAAATAAACAAGTATTTATTGATTTTTTGAGTTTTATTTTGAGATGGTTCTTGAAACACAGCCAAAATATCACTTGTTTTTATCTACCCTTCTTTGCACAGAGCACTGTTACTGTAAATAATTATTGCTGTTGGTTTTCATTGTTGTCCAGTTGATTCTGACTCATGGCAACCCCATGTGTGCCAATTAGAACTGTCCATAGGGTTTTCAAGGCTTTGACCTTTTGGAAACAGATTGCCAGGCCTATCTTCCAAGGTACCTCTAGGTGAGTTATAACCACCAACCTTTTGGCTAGTAGTTGAGTATTTAACTGTTTGCATCACCCAGTGGTTCCACATTCTAAATAATTAGGCATGAAGGGAATAAATTCAATTATCATTTAAAAATATTTTAAGCACATAATATCTGCTTAAAATAGCACAGATAAACACATGTTATAATTATTTATATTATCTCAATTAGAGCAAGAACTTAATTTATTGGACATTAGATTTATGAAGTGTGGAGAGCTTTTATGATTACTTGATTAAATGTAAGTGCATTATGTTTACTAACATCTAATATTTATATGTATTGTCATGAATATAAGGGAGCAGTAGTTAAAGCATTTGGCTGCTAACCAAAAGGTTGGTGGTTCAAACCCACCAGCCACTACACAGGATGAATATGAGGCAATCTGCTTGTAAAGATTTATAGCCTTGGAAACACTAGAAGGCAGTTCTATTCTGCTCTAAAGGGTTGCTATGAGTTGGAATAGACTCAGTGGAAGTGGATTTGGTTTTTAGTTTCCTAAATATATTGTTAAACATAAGCATAAAATATTATAAGTGAAATACTACTCAAATGTTTCAAGATACACAAATTGTTTCACATCATTAAAATAATTTATATAATTGTTCTCTTTTGAAGTCATATTTTCATTATCATTTACACCCAGATTAACTAGAGCTCAGAACTGAAAAAAATTCTCTTCAGATTTTTAAATGATGCCATTAATTCTTTAGCTGATGTATCTTAATGGACATTATGCATTTTCTCCTAAATTTGCTTCTCAGAATTTGAAGCAGGTCTTTGTGTGAGGCATAAGATATCTTTGTTCAGAGTTTGCTGCTTCTGCATTGTGAAGACATCTTGTTAAGAATCTCTCTAGTATCTTTTAAAGTTGATTTGTTTATTCATTGTAGTGGTAGCAGCTGTAAGATTTGGGACATGAGAATGTAATTAATAGTGGCAGAGGAAAGAAAATTGAGACTGAAAGTGACCGCATTCCTTCTATTTGTAGTAGACAATTGAGCCTTTCAGAGGGTAGACTGAGGGTCTAGGAGCTGGTATAAGAAACACAGGGGACAATAACCAGTAATGACATCAGTTATAGGCACTGTCACGGAAATACTGAAGTAGCTTTTTACAAAATGAAAAATTGTTATCAGTCAGCCAACCAGCTGTTTCATCTATATGATAGAAAAAAAAATGTTATAGTGAATATTTTTTCCCATTGCTGACTTGATTCATATTTAAAATTTTATTAACTAGATATTTTTCCCTAGGGGACACAGAATGAAAAAACTTCTAAAGCAACTTCAGTGGGGTTGACACGTTGTAAATTCACTCATTGTTGATTGGTTATCCTTTTCTTCAATTTATTAATTTTCAATTCAAACACTTCTTTGTTTCTACATGCCATAGAATTTAAAATAAACACAAACATATACACACACAAAAAAAAGTCTTCTGGTGTCTCCACATGTTACAGGGTAGATTACTCCATAGTGTTTTCTTCACTATCCTATTTACTGAGTCAGTTCATCAGCACTTTCTTCTGCGAAGCAGCTGGGTAGGTTCAAACTACTGACATTTATGTTAGTAGATGAGCACAATCCACTTATGCCACTCAGGGACCTATCAGAATTTAAAATACTGAAGGAAAATTGTTAAAAGATCCAAAAATAAATGTATAGGCAAAATAACTCACCTCACTGCCGTTGAGCCAAACCTGACTCATAGCTACCCCTCCTTGGGTTTCCGAGGCAGTATCACTATGGAAGTAGATTGCCTCATCTTCCTTCCAAGGAGTGGATGGTGGGTTTGAACCACCAGCCTTCTGGTTAGCAGTCAAGTGCCTCAGACACTATGCGATTTCTATTAAAATAAATGCTTACAAAAGAAAGTGTAAACTCTATGCTTGATAGATCCCTTCAGTCATTGGCTATTATTTTGTTCAAGTGACTTTTCATGTGTTGCTTGCTTCATTTAACTGCTTTCACCAAGAATACTTTCATGTGGAACTCCTTAAAAATTTCTACTAATATACCAACAAGGGAAATCTAAAGACCCCAAAAGTCTCCACCTATAAATCCTGAAAATTCTTCATGATTTTGTCTTTTATCTTATATATTCATGTAAATTTTTGCATTTTGTGCCATTTCTAGGTGTCCATAAGAGATAGCTTTTTTAAGCTATCATCATTTGTTGGAGACAGAATAGGATGGAGAAGCATTCCCTACCTGAGGCACTGAAACCAAAAATACACCCAAAGCAATTGTCCTCAAGTCTATTCCAACTCACGCAGGGTAAGACTCTGCTCCACAGGGTTTTCAGAAGCAGATCACCAGGACTTTCTTCCTAGCTGCCTCTGAGCATGTTTAAAACACTAGCCTTTCAATGAGTAATGAAGAGGTTAACCATTTGCATCACTTAGAACTCCACCCCTGGTAGTAGAGCAATGTAAATTATGTACCATTTCTTTGGCTCCATCCTGCTTAGATTCAAATCATACTCCAGGTCCCACTGGCATTCTTGGCCAAGTTCCATAGTATCTCCATGCCTCGGTTTCATTTTCTGAAATGTGATAAGATTAGTACCTCTTCTAGATTCAATGTAACAACTAAAAGTAAAAATACATGTAAATTCCTTAAACAAACTTGAGTATAATATATACTAAGTGGAATTCACCTTTGTTTGCATTGGCTGTTACACTCAAGAAAATTTGGAAGAACTGAAAAGAATTAACTGCCTACTGAGCTTAACATCCGGTTGAGTTCTCTGCTTCTTTTGTTTGGAAGTCAGGTTACTTCCAACACACAGAGAAAAGCATATAAACTCTAAAGCCAACCGCCTGTTGAATTTTTGCAGACTTAATGTCCCCTTTGGTGCTGTGGTAAGTCATTCAGCTGTTAACCAAAAGGTCAGCGGTCTGAACCCACCAGCTGCTGCATGGAAAAAAGATGAGACAGTGTGTTTCTGTAAAGATTTCCCTTGGAATAGTTATGAGTCGGAATCGACTTGACGTTAATGGGGTTTTAAGTCAGCACACTCATCAAAAATTAGAATATTACCAGATCCCTAGAAGCCCTTCTCCTTTTGCCTACAGCCAGCAACCACTCACCACAGAGTAGACTCTATCTCAACTCTAAAACCATTGATTGATTCGCTTTGCTTTTTTAAAAGTATATATGTTGTCATTCATCATGTATTCTTTTGTGTGTAGCTTAAAGCCATGCAATTTTTGTTTAAAATTTTTTGTTTGTTTTAAGTGGGTTTTTTTTTTTTTTTTTTTTGCCATAAGAATATATATATGTATGAGATTACCTATCCTGGAAGGAGCTCTGGTAGTGCAGTGCCTAAGACATTTGACTGTTAATCAGAAGGTTGGTGTTTCAAAGCCACCAGCCACTGTGCAGAAGGAAGACTGGGCAATCTACTTCGGTAAAGATTTACTGCCTAGGATACCCAGTGAGGGTTGCTATGAGTTAGAATTGATTAGATGGCAGTGGATTTGGTCTTTTTGGTTTACTCATCTTGGGGAGTACCTGGGTTGTGCAAATGGTTAATGTGCTATTAACTGAAAGGTTGGAAATCAGAGTCCACCCAGAGACACCAAGAAAAGCCTGAAAAACAGCCACTGAAAACACTACGGAGAACATTTCTAGTCTGAATTGGAATCGATTCAGAGCAACTGGTTTTGATTTTGTACCCATGTTGGGTTATGACTAAGTATTTACCTTATCTACATAAATAAATTTTAAGTGCGTAATTTCATTTAATAATCACTAAGGGTTAGCACGATAAAAAATGTCCCCATGCTATGCAATTAATGGTATAACTTAGATTCTAAACTCAGATCTATTTAAGTTCAAAGCTGAACACTCAAGCATCACAAGTCAAAATAAAATAAAATAAAACAACCTGTTTCTGTCAGGTTGAATATGACTCATAACAACCCTATAGGACAGAGTAGAACTGCCCCGTAGGGTTTGCAAGGTTGAAATCTTTATGGAAGCAGACCATCACCTTTTCCTCCCCAGTAGAGGTTGGTAAATTCAACCACTAACCTTTAGGATGGATTGACATAGTGGCTGCAACAAAGGGTTCAACTTTAGCAGTGGCTATTAAGATGATGTAGGACCAGGCATATTTCATTCTGTTGTATGTAGGGTCACTATTTGTCAGAACAGACTCAAGAGTACCTAAGAACAATAACAACAGGATGAGTCCATTTCATATATTCTAGCTTGCTGATAAATGTAGGCAATATTCAAAATCATATTTTATAAATAGTTACAAGGAACTCCTTTTTTTTCCTGCAGTTAAATAGTCTCATTGGTAGTTGACTACATGCTGAGTAATAACAAAATTTTTCAGATTTTAAAATCAGAAGTTATAAAAACATGTCAAGTATCCAGGAAAAACTAATTTGCTCTATAACTCCCTTCTCTGCTTCCCTAATAGTTGTTATAATTTATATGCTGAACTAGTTTTTAGAAATATTAAACACAGAATGGTTGCTCTTATTATACCTCAGAAACATAACAAATCTTCAAATTCCATTAAGCTAGAAGATCAAATAAATATTTGGTAGCAAGAAGTTAAAAAAAATCAATATTTAAAAAAAAAATAATTCTACTTTTCAAAAGATGTTTCAGGTAAGTTAGGCTTCTAATAAGTGTCTACCACTATCAATATATTACTGGTAAAACAAAGAAAACTTTTCTCAACTTATTATTCTGTTTTCAGAAATTCCATTGCAGGCAGTCATGAATTATTGAAGTATATATCCTTTCCACTAAAGGAGATCTTAGCAATTGCTCTGTTGTAAATCCAAACCAAAACCATTGTTGTCGAGTCAATTCCAACTCATAGTGACTCTGTAGGACAGAGTAGAACTCCTCTATACGTTTCCAAGGGAGCTCTGGTAGCATAGTGGCTAAGGCACTTGACTGCTAACCAGAAGACTGG
>NW_006922066.1:1101074-1107137 GCF_000298275.1 Orycteropus afer afer
TGAGTAGATTTGACTCATAGCAGCCCCTCCTTGGGTTTCTAAGGTGGTATATCTCTATGGAAGTAGATTGCCCAATCTTCCTTCCAAGGAGTGGTTGGTGGGTTTGAACTGCCAGCCTTCTGGTTAGCAGTCAAATGCCTTAGGCACTACGCCACCAGAGTTCCCACTGCACAGCAGAGCTCATTTCTTTTGTGAGGGATTCTTAAAAACAAAGGGATTTGTGAGAGAGGCTGACATTTTCTCTTCTTTCAGAGTAATAGAAATCCAAGCACGTGACTGTGAAGCCAAAAACTACATATTCCAGAATGCCTTGTAGCTAGTTCTTCCTTTGTTACTAAAGTTTAGCTAGTGGTATCTGTGCAAGAGAGTAGTTTGAGCCACTTCCAGTCATGATTATAAAGGGCCATATTTTTCTTCTATTCTTCTTCTGAAGGGTGGATACAATGAGAAGAATTTATACCTGTGTTCAAGGAGAGCCTGCTAGGAGAAGTAGAGTAAAAATCTGGAAAGAAGTAAGGATCTTTGGGCTCTATTGTAAACTAGAGCTGCTATAGTAATCATGAGTTATCCATTTCCAGATTGTTATTAAAGAACCCTGGGGGAACAATGGTTAAGCACTGGGCTACTAACTGAAAGATTGGTTACTTGTATCCACTCATTGGTTCCATGGGAGAAAGACCTAGCTATCTGCTCCTATAAATATTACACCCTAGGAAACCCTACGGGACAGTTTTACACTATCATATTAGGGTTGCTCTGGTAGCATAGTACCTAAGGCAGTTGACTGCTAACCAGAAGGCTGGCAGTTCAAACCCACCAGCCACTCCTCGGAAGAGAAGTTGGGCAATCTACTTCCATAGTGTTACTGCCTCAGAAACCCAAGGAGGGGTCTCCATGAATTGGGGCTGATTCAATGGCAAATAACAACAACATGAGTACAAAATCTATCTGATAGCACACTACAACATTAAGTGAGAAATACAATCTCACCTTGTTTCAGTACTTTTATTTTCAGTTGCTGTGATAGAGTTAACTATTTCTTAACTGCTACTAAATTTGGCACTTGAAAGTTACATCTTCATATAACATGTTCTGAAAAGTGTGACATTTGTTGGCCAAGCTGTCAGTAGATGAGCAGGAAAAATACAAATATTGTAGGCTGAAAAGAGGTAACTCTTACTATGCTATTGCAATGTATTAGGGAAAATTGTTGTGTGTGATATCTTGGAAATCAAGCCATTTTCTGACTGAGATTGTTTATTGCTATTGTTTGCCCTTGAGTCGATTCCAACTCATGGTGAACTCCTGTGGGTCCAACTAGACCTATTCCACAGGGTTGTCAAGTCTGCGACCTTTTGGAAACAGATTACCAGGTCTGTTTTCTAAGGTGCCTCTCATGGATTTGAACTGCCAAACTTTCAGCTAATAATCTAGCACTTAACTGTTCGAACCACTCAGTGACTCCACTGAAGTGGTAACTCTAGGGAAAACAGATGGAAAAAAAAATCCTGAATGCTGGTATACATTGGTGTGTAGTGATGCTTTTAGAAAATCTTACAAAAGAGAAAGGAACTCAGGCTACTGGTAACTAATTCCCTTGTCTGAACTCCTCTCTATCTGTCTATCTATCTATCTAGTTAGGATATGGGAGCTTCTTTCCCTCTGCTTGTACACAGCATTCCAAGTTGGTGGAGGGGCTAGTAGTTATGGGCCTTAAAAGTTAAAACAGGAAAGAAAAAGTGCTTTTTTTTACATTGAACTAAAGTACATTCATATGGAGTGGTGTTGAGGAAATAAAATTATCAAGAGATATGTCCCCAAGTATTTAAAGTTTTTATGCCCAAAAAAGGAATCCATTATGGTAGCAGAAATTATATTAAGGGAATTGTCTTAATATGTCTACATTTAGGCTAGGAAGACACTGTTATCTCAGAGAGAGTTCCATCAAGATGGCAGAATAGGCAGACAAGCTACACAGACCCTCTACAGCAAAGCAATGAGAAACTAATTAAAACCGACACAGAAGACAATCCTGGAACACTGAACTTCAAAGGGAAGGATAAAGAAGTGGATTAAATATCAACCAGTACAGAAACCTGAAGGAAACAATGAGGAAGGAAATAAAAGGAGCGGAGGACTGCCGGCTCTCCTGGGAGCACAGCCATTTTAAATATTTCCCAATAACAACCGAAGAATCAGCTTTGCTCACCAAGGACTGCATGGGCAGGGACTGCATTGGTGCCTGACACTCATAAGAGAGAAGAGTGAGAAAGAGGACAGGCAGACCTGTGGTTTGCTTGTGGCTGTCCTGAGGGTGCAGCCATTTTGGATGTTTCAAGTGGTGGCTTTGAGTGTGTGCAGGTGGCATTCTCACCTGGGAGTTTGCTCTGCCTGCTGAGGACATCATGGGCAACCACACTGGAGGCTGATGACTGGAGAGGTGTGATGATCCCCCTGTTACTCTTGTGCCCTGTGCCTTCTTGGTGAGCAAGGCTGTGGCCATCCCCTACCTCCACCCTACTTCTTGACCAGGTGGTGTTCCGTCCCAGTCTCTGCCCTGGCAGAGCCTTGGCGCTGTTCTTCACCACCACAGTTTTGTTTTTGTTTGTTTTTTTTTAAAACTATTCTTTTTATCATCCTAATTTCTTCTTCCCCCATTTCTCATCCCTGATTTCTTTTTTTTTTATCCTTCTCTTTTTCTGATTCCCATTTTTCTTTCTTTTGGTTCTTCTCATCCTGTTTTCCTTTTGCAGTTTTCCCACTTTTTCCTTACTATTCTTTTACTCTTGCTCTTTTCTCTCATTAACTCCTCCCCAGATAATGTGGCTTTTTTTTCTTCTTCTTCTTTTTCTTGTTATCTTGCTTTTATCCTTTTAAAAATAAGTTTAGAATATTTTCTCATTTATTGCATTTTCTTTTCATTTATTCCTGTTGGTGTATGTGGTTTGAGTTTTCTGTTCTCTTGTTTATTTATTTTTTATTTTTATTTTTTTATCTAACTGAGTGAAAGACAGCCACTGTTCCTACACAACCCAACCATACTTGCCCCTTCTGCAGCCCAACTGACTGAGTGAAAGCCACCGCTTGCTTTTGGACCAACTGACCAATGATAGATGATGGCCAGTGCCAGCTCAGCTCACCTTCACTTGTTCTTTACAAACAGCTAACAGAGATCTGTGCACATACTCTCATTCTCTATCACACCCACCAGGAGACAGGTGGTGAGTGCCTAAGTTCTAACAAATAGTGAATAGAGGAGCACAGTACCCTGCTCACATAGATTTATCAACATAAAATAAAATAAAATAAGGGAAAAGAATGAATCACATCAATATACAACCACTCATTAAACATAAATGCAACAATACCACAAGGTCTTGGAGATAACAGACCATCACAGTCCACACAAAAAAGGAAGATAAAGTAGTAGAAAAAAAGGACCAGAATACAAATACAGAAAATATCCTTGAGGAAGAAGCAGCATGGGGACTCCCTGATAAGGAATTAAAAAGAATTATATTTGGGTACCTTCAATGGATTGATAGATCAAGGAAAACACTGAAAAAATTAAAGAAAAGACAAAATTTTAGAACAATTTAGGAAAACACTATAAGAACAAACTGAAAAAATGAACAAAAAACTAGAAATGATACAAAACCAAAAAGTAGAAGTCCAGAAAATTATTACTAAGATTCCAGAAATAGCACATTAAATGGGCAAAGGAGTAGAATAGAATCAATAGAAGGTAGAATTGATGAGATTGAAGACAAATACCTCAATACTACTTTATTAAAGAGTCAATGAGACAAAAGATCAAAACAAAATGAATAAAGCCTAAGATTCATGTGAGATGCCATCAAGAGGAATGACATACATGTAATCAGAATTCCAAAATGGGAAGAAACAGATAAAACCACAGAGAAAATTGTAGAAGATTTATTACAAAAAAAAGTTCCTAATATGATAAAAGATGAGAATATATCCACTCAAGAAATTCAATGAACCCCAAATATGATAGACCCCCCCCCAAAGATGATCACCAAGACATATCATCATCAAACTCACCAGAACCAACAACAAAGAAAAAATCCTGAAAGCAGCAAGAAGAAAATGAAAAGTTACCTACAAAGTGCAACCAATAAGACTAAGCTCTGATTTCTTGCCAGAAACCATGCAGGCAAGAAGGCAATGGTTTGAGATATAGCATAGTGCCTAAGACATTTGACTGCTAACCAGAAGGCTGGAGGTTCAAACCCACCAGCCACTCCTCAGAAGGAAGTTTGGGCAATCTACTTCTATAGTGATACTGCCTCAGAAACCCAAGGAGGGGTCACTATGAGTTGGTCTGACTTGATGGCACATAACAACAACAACATATATCTCTCTATGTATATAGATAGATAAACCCAGAAAGAAAAAAAACATTCCCAAGCAAGAATTATATACCCAGCAGCAAAATAATTTCATAAATATGAGGGTGAAATTAGTAGATTTCCAGAGAAGCAGAATTAAGGGAATTTGTTAAAACCAGACCACCCTTACAAAGATTACTAAAAGAAGTCCTTTGGACAGAAAACCAACAGCAAACAACAACTGATGATCAACACATATGATGACATAACTCAGAAACCAACCAAGTTATAGAAATAAACAAAGTAAAATGAACTTGCAAGATGTAAACAGGGAACCAAAGGCAGCAGTTGGTAAAAGAGGATAACTACAAACCAAAAAGAGGGAATAAACTGTGTAGTTACAAAACTACTAAATGGTGAGGAAGTCAAGACAAGTGTGATATAGAATAAACTATTTTCTACTTGGGAAGAAAATTATAAATCACAGGGTAATCTCAAAGAAAAGTAATAAACCTTCACTTCAAAATAAAAAAGAGGACAAGCACAAAAACTTTGCAAATACTAAAACAACAGCAATAAAGGAGATGATACCACAAATCATAAACAAAACAAGCTCAGAACAGAAAATTATATGGAGAAAAGAAAGTAACACCACAAACACACACACAAAAATAATAAAATGTCATCAATAAATTCATATTTGTTGATAATTACACTGAATGTAAATAGATTAAATGCACCACTCAAGAGACAGAAAGTTGCAGACTAGATAATAAAACATGATTCATCAATATGCTGTCTACAAGATACACACCATAGACACAAAGACAAAAATAGGCTAAAAAGCAAAGGTTGGGAAAAGATATACCAAACAAAGGCAACAAAAAAAGAGCAGGAGTGGCAAGATTAATTTCTGAAAAAGAGACTTTAAGATAAAAAACAACCATAAGAGACAAGGAAGGGCATGACATAATGATCAAAGAATAGATTGAACAAGAAGACATAACTATAATAAATATCTATGTGCCCAATGAAAGAGCCCCAGAATACATAAATCAGATTTTAACAGAATTGAAAAGACAGATAGATGACTCCATAGTAATAGTAGGAGATTTCAATATACCACTTTCAATAAAAGATAGAATGGGAAAGAAACTCAACAAAGATGCAGAAGAACTAAATAATATTATCAACCAATTTGACCTTATAAACATCTACAGAACACTTCACCCACCAAAAGCAAACACACATTTTTTCCACCACACATGGAACCAGGATTGATCATATATTAGGCCACAGAGCAAGCCTCAATGAATTTAAAAATATTGATACACTGCAAAACATTTTCCCAGATCTCAATGCTATAAAATTAGAAATCACCACTAGCAAGACAATGGAAAAAAACAAAATGCATGGAACCTGAATAACAACCTCCTCAAAAATGACTGGGTAATAGAAGAAATGAAAAATGAAATTTAAAAAATTCCTTGAATCAAATGAGAATGAAAACACAAAGACAGTGTTAAGGGGGCAATTTATAGCAATAAAAACACACATCAAGAAAAATAAGGAGTTCCGGCAAGATGGCGAACTAGGCACAAGGACTGCACAGACGCTCCTCAACAAAGAAAAGGGAAACCAATTAACACAGACACAGAAGATAATCTTGGACCCCTGAGCCTTGAAGGGAAGGATACAAAAGTAGACTAAA